>NC_135308.1:136590657-136893514 GCF_048772815.1 Callospermophilus lateralis
AGGTTCTGATTTTAATCTGACTTTCCATGACACATTATAAATGTGTAAGTTGGTGCTCTATTTGCTGCACTAATTAAAGTTAAGGCACTAATAGAACCTAAGCTCAGGCTGCCTGTATCAAGGTAATAGTGCTATGAGATCTCTGGATTTCAGCCACTCCTGCCGTAAAAATTTGACCTCTTTAAATGTTAACTTTATCTTTAAATTAATAAATGGTAGTTAGTCATAGCTTATCTCCTATGTACCCAAATTTGAGGAAATCTCTTTCCACTACCCACACTAAGTAAAGAAAGAACTACATAGTACAGCTTTGCCTCTTGCTGAATGATCTACATATGGTATTGCAAACTGACCTTGTGTAGCACAATATGGGGAAGAATCCCATGGTCTCCAAAGTTCACCTTTGACATTCAAATATAGATTTCAAAGAGTAGCTGTAAACTTCAACAGATTACTGAATTATGCTGTAGCTTTCATGTCTACAAAATAGAACTAGTAAGATAATGTCTACCTCAAAGAATCATAAACACTAAGAAAAAAATTAAATCATAAACATTGCTAAGCATGTAAAACCAAATACTATTATGTGGCATGTAACAGGTACTCAATATAGTAGTGATGATGATCATGATGGATATTGTGGTGTCTGGTTCAATCTGGCTCAAGAAAGAGAAAGTAGTATGTTCACAGTATCCCTTTTGTGGATTTCAAAAGAGACATATGGTTGGGGGGGTTATCAATTTCATATCTGAACTACATCATGTCAAGCTTACTGATTCATGAGTGAAAGAGCAAGGAGAGAAAGGTAGACAAGAATTAGAAGAAGAAAAAAGTTATACAAAAAGAGATAAAGATGAAAGAATACAAGAAATTCTTGTGCTATGGAGAAAGTATCTTTTGTTCTAGATTTTCAGTTTTCTGGTTGATTATAATGCTGCTGAAGTAATGCTGTTGAATTGGTATCTATATCATTCCTGCACTCTACCCCTCACCTATAGCAACCTAACTTGCTTTCTGACTTTTGCATCTGTAAAACTGCACCCTTTGTTCAAAATTTGTATAGCTTAATTCTTTGAACTACTCTAATCTCTTTCACTTTGTTCTGCCTTTCTTGTCATTTATCATTTGAACCTGCCAATTCAATAATGTAAACAATGTCACAATTGGAAATTTAAAAATGATATAAAACCCACAGGAGATTAAATTGATGTGAGGATAGGAAATACCATCACTTCCCAAACACAGAATTGATTTTTAATGCCTCCAAGCAAAGAAAGATGCCCCCAGCACTTCATGAGGATGAAACTGGAAGTACTAAATGACTTGTAGACATCATATCATCAGCACAAATTTCTCTCTCTCTCTCTCTCTCTCTTTCTCTTCTCTCTCTCTCTCTCTCTCTCTCTCTCTCTCTCTCTCTCTTGTTGTCTTGTTTCTCTCTCTTTTTGTTCTTTTTCCTTACCTTGTATCTGAGCTACCACTTTTAAAGCACTGAATTTTAAGCTTTCTCTTCAAACCTCTGAGGAGTCTGCATACTTTCTGGAAAAAAAATTAAACTGTATATCACAGCGCTCAGATTATAATGGTTAAAAATTCATTAATGAGAGCAGATTGATGGTATATTGCTTCTTTAATTAAAGAAGATTATGGAATGGCATTTTAAATAGCTCTGTCATTTTCTAAATTGACATAGCTCCATTATAAGGAAAAATACTTAAATTGAACCTGAAGTCTCACAGTTACTCTTTTAGTAATACAGGGCATTTCAGTTTAAATTTTTAATCTGCTAACAAAATATTCACTGCCAAAGGAAAAAAAATTCTCATTATATCATTTTTGCCTGAATCCTAATACTGGAAAGATTCCAAGATTATTTTCAGGTAGCTCAAAAAGTAAACCCTAAGTGCTGAGGACTAGAGGCAAGTGGGAATAAATTTCTACACAAATCTAGTTAGAATAGCTTCAAAGTAGATTTTTCCAAAAATAGTTATTTTTATATCTTTTGACAGTTACATCATATCCTTCCTCTGATCTCCCTTGCATGTTAGAAAGGAGCTTCAGGTCACTGAATCTTAGCATTAGAAAGAATTCTTTGGAGATTTACCTAGTGGCAAATAATTTGCTCTAGTAAAGTCAGAGCCACAATGCTGGCCTCCAGTAACCAATCTAGGACATTTTTCAACTATATCATACATTATTTGAAAATCAACTCCCATATCTTACACCATTTATACAAAGCTTCTGGCTTAGTTTCATACTATGTCAAAATATGACTTTTGACAAGGGTATAAAGCTATTTTAAGGATATAAAAATCCCCTGTTTTATCATAATTATGTTCCATATTCTAGGACAACTGATGGAGGGACATCTTTTTTAAAGATTTTTGTTTTTGAAGTTTTGGGTGTTAAAAGAGAGGATGAGTTTAATTTTGCTTTGTTTTAAATGTAAGAAGCAGTTCAAATATGCACAAAATAGTAGAGATTAAGAAAACAAATTTATATTTACTGAATATCCATTTTCATAAATTTTAATTGAAACTTCATCTTATTTTTAAAATATTGGGGAAAAAACCATAGTGGTGAATGATCTGTGTGTTAGCCACCAACCCATTCCTCTATTTTCTCAGAAGCAGCATTTAATGTTTTCATAAGTATTCTATTTTACAAAGTGTCCAGGTTGCCATAGGCAATATATTGTGTTTTAAAGGAATAAATATAATAATAACAGAATAGTGAAACTTTAATGACTTGTTTTGTCTTTGTTAATCTGTGAATCTATAGTTCATTTGTTTAAGAAACTGTAGTTTCATATTTTATGATATATTGTCATTTATCTTTTCTTGTATTAATAAACATTTTATTTCCAGTTTTTCTTAAAACAAGTCCAGTGTGAACATTCTTATCATACCTCCTTCTGAACATGTATGAGTTTCTTTATGGCATATATTTAATAGAGTGATATCATGGTATTTTCTCTCCAAAATGGTTAAACCATTTTAGACCCTTCTTACACCTATCAGAATGTACAATAATTTTCATTTTCAAACATCCTCAATAATACTTCCTGTTCTCAGATTTGTAATTATTTGCTCAACTAATAGGGGCAAAAAGAGATTGAGGTTATTTTTTAAAATTTGAGTTTCTCCAATATTAAGAGAGAGAGAATTATTACATTTTTTTCCTATTACAATTATAACAAATTGCCACAAACCTCAGTGTCTCAAAACAAATTTGTTGTCTCACACTTCTGGGAATCAGAAGTGTAAAATGGGGTGGCTAGCCTGCATGGTTTCTGGAGCTTCAGACTTAGTCAGTTTCCTCTCCTTTTTAGCTTCTGAAGTCTGCCTGCATTCCAGGACTTGCAACCTGCCCCTTACACATTAGCCACCTCTTGCTTCCACCACCACACCTCTGCCCACATCTCCAGGGAGACTTATGATTACATCAGAATATTCCCAGATAATTTTCCTGTATCAAGATTCTTAATGTATTCGAATGGACAAAGTTGCTTTGCAATGTAAAGTAACAGGATCCAGAGACTGGGACATGAACATCTTTGGAAGCATCATTGAGCTTGCCAAAACAAGGGTTGACAATTTGTAATTCCTTCCAAGGAAACTTCATGTTTACATTGATTTGCTCATTTTTCTACTTAGTTGTCTTTTTCTACTCCCTTTGTAAAAGATTTTATGAAGAGTTCATGAATATTAAGAATTTGTCTGGTAAAGACAAATCAGTCTGTGGTTCTTTTCACTTATGATTGTGGGCAGTTTTAATTTTAATAGAGTCAAAATTTAACTTTCTTGCCTTTAGAACATATTCTTCTGAGTCTTGTTTAAAAAGTCAATCGCACTGTTTTTCACATTGAAGTATTTATTGTTAATAATTTTTCTGTGGAATTTTTTCTTCCACCTGTATAAACTCTTTCAGCATCATTGATGAATAAACCAGTCTCACACAGGTCACTTTGTGATTAGTTTCCATATATTCATAAAATTTTATACTGATCCAATAGTCTATTCATCTTCACCTACATTAATAGTACATTATCTTAGTTGTTATAACTTTAAACTAATTTTTGAGTAGAGTTTTACTAGAGTAAATTTTAGTAGAGTAAATCCCTCAATTTTGACTCTTTTTGGTCTTTTGTTCTTCCATTGAAATTAAGTGTTAGTTTTCCTCTTTCCATAAAAAAAAAAATCTTAAAATTTTTATTAGAATTTCATTGAGGTTACATTTTAGGGAGTATCAATGTCAGTTGTAATTTAATTCCTGAACATGATACATATACATACACATATCACATGCACACACACTCACTGACATTTTTTTTTTAAATTATATCCTGATTTTAGTCAGCTTTTTCACTACTGTGACTAAAAGACCCAATTAGCACAATTGTAGAGGGGGAAGTTTATTTGAGGACTCATGGTTTCAGATAATCTTTTTCCATAGAAGGCTGGCTCCATTCCTTGGAGCCCCAGATGAGGCAGAACATTATGGTAGGAGAGTGTGGTGGAGGAAAGCAGCTCATATGATGATTAGGAAACAGAGAGACACTTCACTAGCCAAATACAAAATATATGCCCCATAGCCCCGCCCCCAAGGAACCACTTCCTCCAGCCATACCTCACCTGCTTCCAGCTACCACTCAGTTAATCCCATCAGGGATTAATTCATTGATCAAGTTAAGACTATAACCCAATCATTTCTCCTCCAAACCTTCTTGGATTGTTTCACATGTGAGCTTTTGGGGGACCTCACATACAAACCACAACAATCCTGAATCTTTTACAGTTTTCTCCAGAGTGGTTTTGCACCTTTCAAATTAAATATACTAAGCAAAGTTGTATGTTTATTCCTACGGAGACTGAGATTTTTAGTTCTGATTACATTTTCTAATGGATTATACAGGTGCCTAGGAACCCTTTTGATGATTCATCTCTAGATGCTCTTATAATTCCTACATAGATAATCATGTCAGCAAATAAAAATATTATCTCTTTCTTTCCACTGTTTACATCTCTTACATCTTTTCTTGACTTCAGGTAGGGCTACCTAGGTTTTAGTGAGATGTATAACCTCAACATCTTCCTGACTCTAGGGAAACATCTAAACCTCACCAGTAAGTGTGCTGTTTGTTGTTGGTCTAGATTGGTATAATTCATCAGAACAAAGAAGTGCCCATTTTCTAATTCCAGGTTTGCTAAAGTTGATCCATAATGTTGAATTCATCAAATGCTTTTTCTACATTTATTGAGATGCTATTTTGCTTTTCTTCTCTAATTCATTAGCATAACATCAGGGAAATGGCAAGAAAAAATATATTACCTCATTCTTTCTAGAATGGATATTATCAAAAATAAAAAGGGTAACAAATATTCATACTTGTTGACATCAATAATTTATATATATATATATATATATATAAAGCAATATTATTCAACCTTTAAAAAGAATAAAATCCTGACAGTTTTGAACAGATGAATGAATCTGGGGGACATTATACTGTGAAATAAGCTGGGCACAGAAAAGGATTTATGTGTAAATCTAAAATTTATTTCTCACAGAAGCAGAGAGTAAAATATCCATAACTAGGGCCTGGGGAGTGGGGGAAATGGGAGCTAAAAAGTTTCAATTAGGTACATAAATAAGTTCTGAAGATGTGGTGCACAAGATGATGGTAGTTAATAATACTCTACCGTACATTTGAAATTTGGTTAGAGTAGATATTAAATGTTCTTACCACCTTACACACATACACACAGAAAAATGATTAATTGAGCTGAGTGCAGAAATGTCACCTGTAACCCCAGCAACTCAGAAGGCTAAGGCAGGAGGATTGCAGGTTTGAGAAGAAATAAGCAACTTAGTGAGTACATTTCTCAAAATAAAAAATAAAAAGGGCTGTGAATATAGCTCCATAATAGAGCACCCCTGGATCTAATCCCCAGAAAGAGCAACAAAATAAAATGAGTCTCCAAGTGAATTAAGTGGTACAGTATGTTCCTTATGACTTACTTGAAAATAGTTTGTATAAACTCAAAACAAAAAAAATAAAAATAAAAACTTTTTTTTCTTTGCTGTCAAAACCCTAAAGTATTTGTGTTCATTAATAAATTAATGAAATCAGTCTATTATATGTTCAGTTAGGAATTCTTTTATTCCAGGCCTGGATTTTGTAATGTTTTATTAAAATAAAGGAATTACAATACACTTTGCCTCAATTTTCAAGGTTTGATTTTCCAAAGTATAAATTTTCCAAAAATATGTAGAATGAAATATTTCTCTTGAAAGTAAAAATCTTGTAGGACAATTGATTAAATATATAAAATAACATTTATTTTCAGTTTTGAAACACTGTACAAGTAATTGATAAACAAAAATGATAGGAAAAAAATCAATAAGGAAAAGTACAACTGGCCTTCAAGATGGTCAGGTCTGCAACAGTAGTTATTACAGAGAGTTGTCAAGACAGGAATTCCAAAGTAAACTCAGAACTTTAAGGCCTCTGAGTTTTCAGGATTCTGATGATCACTTTCACCCACTAATTTGTCTTAGCTATTTCTTCTACTGGATCTTCTTTTCTCCAGAAAGCATTTTCCTTGTATCTTCAAGTATTTAGTTGGTAAACTGTTGTCAGCAATCATTTAAGAGTAAATATCTCCACTGGTAGCCTTTGAGCAAGATTTCTCTTGTCCTTCCTATCTTCAAAAAGCTATGGATAACACATTCTAACTAAGAAATGCCAAATCACATCAGAGTATTAAAATGTCTTGGAGAATCTAACTAGTTCCCACCGTCTTCTTCTCCTGACCCTGAAGCCCGTCCCACAGCACTGTCAGACTCCATGGATAACCTCACAAATGGATACGTCAGGAGTGCCATTTCTACGAATCTAAAAATAAATACCACTGTTATTATCCCACTTCCCTGCAGTAATTTTATTTAATTTATTGCCCTTGGGCTTCATTTTTAGGATTGCAAACTAGCTACTTTATGATCACAGATGAACATTTACAGAAAGGCCACATACATTGCTCTGGTATGGATGTTCTGTGTGCTGTCATTGACATCATCAAAGACTCTGCTGCTTTGATAAACTATTTTTAAAACAGGAGAACTTGAAATTCTCATGCAACTCCACGACAGCAAATGTATGCTGCTGTGGTTGCATAACTAAACAGCATCCAAGAATATCCTCATATCCCTTCATATTCTATGGGACTGTTTTAAAATCACAACTTTTCGAACTTCTTTTCTACCTTTTTAAAAAAATTGTCAGGAATTAATCTAACTTCTTAACATCTTCAAAAATACGGAACCAGATATACAGAAAAAGCATTAAAATATTTTCAAGAAGTCAAGGTATTTTCCTCTCCATGCTTAAATAATAAGGTGAATTACAATATAGAATATATTACATAATACTTACTTATCTATAAATACATTACTGACACTCATATTTATGATGTCACACACGCACAAGAAAAAAATAAGAATTACACCCAGCAAGGAAGCTTCCAGAACCTACATAGAAAAGCTGCCAAAATGTAAAATTAATTTTCAGTTTTGTATAACTTTAAACCATTTTGGGAAGCTGAAAGTAGAAAAACATATGAGTCCAAAACAAACAAACCAACAAAAAAGTCACAGAATTCATTTGACAGGCAATAACCAAAGGCAAAGAAAAGGATATGTCAAGAAATGCATAAGGCAAACAGTTAAGTCAAAACATTTTATGAATCAGTATTCTGGTCTGAACTAATGGAGCATCAAGGAGTTAGGCAGACAAAGAAATACAAACAGCAAGCAGGTTTCTTAGAAATCTGGAAGCTTAAGAAGAATGGGATAAGAGGAAGCAGGTCAGCCCACAGGGGGTCATGGAAGCCAGTTAAAAAGTTCAGCAATAAGACAGTGAAACCAAGTAAAGAACCAGAAGAATGAAAATGGGGAAAAAAGCAGTCAAAGCAGGTTTTGATATGGAGCAAGCTCTTCCCTTCCTCATTAGGATCTCCAGAAGAAAAAAGCTCATGATTTCAGGTAATGATCGGGAAACCAGAAGATATTAATTCTTTCCTTTATAAACTTTGCTTTCATATCTTTTTTTTCCAAAGATCTAGCATCTTTGTAATCTAAAGATTCAAACTATGAATTATACAAAGGTGTCCAAGCAACCTCGCTGAGGTCGAAATTATTTTTTGTCAGTAGAACTTCACCGTAGACTGTCAAAATAGTGTGAAAGCAGATGAGAAAAGTGTGTCTTTTGTTGCTCTCTCTCTCTTTCTTTCTCTCACACACACACTTACATGGGAAAACTTTTCCCCAATCCCCAACCAACTGTGTGTCAGTCTGGCTTCTGTTATAGTGGGACACATCAATTTACATTACTTTGTAACAGTGGTGAGTAGAATAAGAATTTTTTCTGCTTAGAAATGTCACTCTATCAGCTTCTAGAAGCCGCTTTAAATTCCCTTGGCTTCTGCTGTGATAGTAGTGCTGTGTTTATTCTTCCTTAACAAGGAGGGAAAAGGGCAAGGACAGGAGACATTCCCTGAGAGTCCGCATAATTATGTCTGCAAACAAAGAGCCAGTTTGCTCAGGTTCCTTGCTCAGGTGCAATTCCATCAGGTCTGCTAGGAGTTGGATCAACTCCAAGCTTGTCATGCATACCAGAGTCAGATGCTTAGGGAGTAGAGATCTCATGAGAACTACTTCCTCAAAGCACTGATTGTGAAAGTCAATAGCATATTTCATCTTTTAAGAAAGAGAATTTTCTTTAAACTTCATATTACCTTTATAATGTCCATTCCTAATCTTGTCCTTGTAAAAGATGTTCACAGTGCCAATAATGGAAACATGACAGATAGGCTAGTTTATAAAGCCCATTGTGTTTAACACCTTGGTTTGGTAGCCAATGACACAGGATGGCAGCTGTGCCAATCAACCAAGCCTTAGAATCCTTTTCAGTTTTGGCAGCCTCTACAAGGAAGCAGCAAGTCAAATCTCTTATTGCTAAAGGGTCCTTGACACAAATATTGCCAATTACACTGAGAGAGAAGTTATTACAATTTTACTCCCTCTAGTAATGTTCCTGGCATGTATTTCCTTTCTTCAGTTCATGAGTGAGATGCTCAAGCCAGGGCAACATGTCCCACAGCACCCATGGAAGACACAGGAGTTGACCTTCCTTAGGAATAAATATGCAAATTAAATTAACAAAAAGTTAACAAACATTATCCTTGTACCCTAGGAGTATTTTTTAAAGATTTGAATGAAATGAATAAAAATGGTAAGAAAGCTTAATTCTTTGCTTATAATTTTGTTAAATTATTTACTTATTTAAAAGGCAAAATTCGAGCTTCAGATATGTGCATATTAGGAAAACACATTTTTTCTTTTTCTTTTTTTTTCTTTTTTTTTTTTTGCTAACAACTGGAACTAGCTCACATATTGTCTTTAGAAAATGACAGCATAGAGTTCTTAGAAGACTCCCTAGTTGAAAATAAATGTACCTCTTCCAAGCTCAGATATTGACTATAATTAGATATCATATAGAAAATAGCAGATCCTACCCTCCTCTATCCATTTATTTAAATGATTTTTTCATTCAGGCTATAATTTAATTGTCAAAGTAAGGTTTAAATAATTCATAGAGTACTAAGTTGATAAGGAACTCTTAAAATAGTATATAAGTATAATTCTATTTTTTAATGTTTTGAGACATGTTTACCTTTCTAAAATGATTTTCTTCTTAGAGTTACTGTTTTTCTATTAGAAAAGTACATATATAAGTAGGTAAAAATCTAAGGACAGTTGTTTCATGTTTATACAAACATGTTATTATTAAGTCTGTAATTAAGTTATACCACTTGAATACTAGCATGAAATCTCGATATCTAAATATCTATCTAGGAATATACTTAAAAACTAGGAAATAAACAAAAATGGTATATCTGATTAATCTGTTCCATATATCCCACCTAGACACACATATAAGTACTCACTCATTATAGTTTATATATATATTATATATATATATATAATATATATATAAAACATATATATGTGTGTGTGTGTGTGTGTATATAACAAATTCAAACGTGTGATTTCAAGAATTATAAATGAACATAAATATCAAAACAATAACAGGGACAAGTACATTGAAATGCAGACAAATGAAAATATTTTTGAATATGTCAATAAACAAATGAAAAAGATGCTCAACATCATTAGATTTATATAGAATCACTATGTGACCTAGCAATTTTACTCTTTGGTACATATCCAAGAAAAAATTAAAAATCTGTTCAAATGGATATTTAATGCACAGATGTTTATGAAAGACTTATTAATAATAGCTAAAAAGTGGAAAAAGCTCAAATGTCCATAAACTATTAAATGTATATATAATATTTAGTATATCTACACAGTGGAACATTATTGGGCAATAAAAAGAACAAAGCACTGATTCGTACTACATTTTGTATAAGCCTTGAAGTCCCTCTATTAAATGAAAAAAATCCAGTTGCAAAATACCTCACATATTTATGGGTGTGGTCTTCCACAACTATAATTCTAGCTACTTGGGAGTTTTGAGGCTGGCCTATGGCAACCCGTTTCAAAATAAGAAATATAATAAAAGTTTTAAAGGGTCTAGGAATGTAGATCAATTGTACAGCACCCTTAGATTCAATCACCAATGTGACAAAATGAAACAAACAAATACACATATTGTATGATTCATACATATAATGTATTCGTACTAAGCAAAACTACAAAAACAGAAGTTGCTAGAGAAGGACTGGGCTAGGTGGGAAAAGAAGAGTTAACAGGTAAAGGATTTTGAGGGTGGAAGAAAATGTTTTAAAATTTATCAAGGTTGTGGTTGCACAGTCCTGTGAATATATTAAAAAAATCATTAAATTACATAATTTAAATGAGTGATTGTATGATATGTGTGTTATAGCTTAACAAATGCTATTGCAAAATAAATAAAAGTAGGGCCCATTACAAGCAATAAAAATGATGACCATAAGTTCTCTTTGCCCATTGTCTAATACAGTCTCCAAAAGTAGAGCATTATTTTTCATAATTGTAAAATTCTTTTCAAAAAATATTCTTTGTTGAGAAATATTTCTGACACCTCTTGTACAATAAATGATATATTTTTAAACAATATCCTAATCTCTTTAAATTGGTTGAAAGGAGAGAATACTTAAATTTCAAATAGGGTATTATTATAAATAATTCCTAAACCTAACCAGGTCTCAAGAAATATAAAAAAAATATTATTAATCATGATATCCCTCTAGCAGGAAGAAGATAATGGAAAGAAAAAGTGCTAGATGAGGACATCGTGTATATTTTTGCAAATTCTTGTGCAATTTATATTTGCCTTTCCGGGCTCTTCACTAAAAAGAAAGTCAAGTGCCTCTGGATATAATAAAGAGCCTGAACTAATGTAAAATTCTGTTTAAAACACTCAAGTCATTTGGAACCAACATATGCTGTCATCCCATTCCAGTCTGTCCTCATTCCTGTTCACCCTCAATTACTGTAAGTAAATGATACAGCGTTAGTAAAACCAGCCACAGCAATTCATATAGCACAAAATGCTTACTATGACTCCCCATAAACTCTGTCCCTTAAGTGTATAACTTCAGTTTCCCTTAGTCTATCTTTCATCTGCCTGAACTACAGCAGTTGACACAGCTATTCAATATTAAAATTCATAGTGGTCTATGGCTCTTCTCTTACCAGTGGTTTGTGTTATTTAAAGATTGGAGGATTGGAGAAAATGCGCTATCTTTTTAGAGAATGTTCAGTAAGGATACATATTTCTAAGTAGATTGTAGATGTATCTATGGGCAATAGCAGCTTGAAACCTAAAATACATACCCAGTCATACATAACATGCTCGCTCCCGCTCTCTGTCTGTCTCTCACACACATAATCACAAATATATAGCAGTTAAAAAGAAGTAAAGATCTCAAAGGATGAACCTGGACCTCAGAGCAAATCACGCTATTGCTCCTCATGCTAATGCTCTGAAGGACCTATGAAGGTTAGAGCTGTAAAGAACTAATGCCAATATCAAGCATTTTAGATCCTGAAAGTTATTAGGCACTGTTTTAAGCTCTGAAAATAAATAAATTTCAAGAAGAGAATCAAAATTCCTATTTTCAGGAAACTTTCATTGTAATGGCAGGAACATGGTGTTAAACAAATGCATACATAATACAAAATCTCATGGATGAAGAAGAAATCAAGCAAGGGAAATGCTTGGGGACCAAAGAAGTGAGGTGTGTGTGTGTGTGTGTGTGTGCACACACACACGCACACACACACATTTATATCTGTGCTAATGTAAACATGCTAGACAAAATAATTGTCCTATAAGGGCTAGCAAAGAAGAAATCTGATTAAAATGAAAGCATAAACGACACATTTTGAACAATGCATTTCTTTATTTTTTATTTTTTTTAAAAAATGTATTTATTTTTTATTTATATATGACAGCAAATGCATTACAATTCTTATTACATACATAGAGCACAATTTTTCATATCCCTGGTTGTATACACAATATATTCACATAAATTAGTGTCTTCATGCCTGTACTTTTGATAGTAATGATCATCACATTCCACCATCATGAATAACCCCATTGAACAACACATTTTATGTAGGAAAAATGTTCTAGGCTGCCACAGTCTGGCTGGGCACAAAATAACCGAGCCACCACAAAGCCTTTTAGATTCAAACAGCAACTCTTTATTCCCAAACTCTCACCCACACTCTACACGCACATTCTGGGGAAAAATACACTGCCTCCACCAGGCTCCGTGCGCCAATTCTCTCAGAACCCCTTGAGAACTCAACGGGAACTCAAGGAGCAGGCGCCTGAGGCAGCAGGATATGCCCTAATCCTGGATCCACCCTAATCCCTGAGCAGGGTCACCTTTCAAACCAAAATGCCATGCGTCATTCCTACTTGGCTATTGCTCTCAGCATCTCCCCCCTTCTGTTTAATTAAGCAACAAGCAATGTGGCTTAGGGACCGTGCCTGTTAGGTTGTCCAATTCAACATATGGTCCTTACCCATCATGGGATGAGCTGACCTCTAGGCGTCAGCCTCCTGTCTTAGGTTGGTACCACTGCAATTGGATCATACCCGTCACTGACTACCGGTTCAGCATACAGCCATACTTGTGGATAGGCCTATGCACCAGTGGGGGGTGAGGTTCTTTGCCTCACCTCTGTTGGCCCCCAAATTTGGCCTTGGTGCCAGTGGGGGTTGAGGTTCTTTGCCTCACCTCTGTTGGCCCCCAAATTTTAGACCATCACTAGCAGAAGGGAGGAGGATACAGAAATGCCACGACACCAAGTCAATTGACGGCTCTTTTGGAAAAATTGTATCACCGGTGACACCATCAGCAAAGATAGGCCAGCACTATCACAATTCGCTGCACCAACAGATAGTTCACAATGCATACAATTGATACATAGTCCAGGCAAGTTCTGCAAGCAGTTCAAAGCGGAGGAATCTATCAATATGTCCATTTCCTCCCAAAGTAAATCGACTCCTTGATTGAGCATTACTTGTTGAGTTATTATTCATTGATGCATCAGTTTACACAGTTTGTTGAGATAGCTATCATAGAAGCTGTAGTTTGGTTTTATCTTTGTTTTCACCGGCACTGGGATGAAGATAGGAATTCTGGCAATGAAGCTAAAAAAATTATGTAACATTCCAACAGGTACTAAGAAAACAATTTTCTGAACAATTTACATTATCCTGAACAGAATTATTAAATATAATGAAAAGGAAAGGTGAGAGTAAACAAACAGATCTGTTAACTTCCTTATTTGTACACATATAAAAGCAATCCTCAACAGTTGTTTACCCAATTTAAATTAAACCATTAAAATCACGCGAATAAAAAAAAAATTCGGAACCATTTTTTCATGAGTGCCCCTCATATATGATATATGGACATATGCACACACAGACATACAACACAAAACACAAGAGTGCACACAAACGTACAACACATAAGACAATAGTAAAGGCCTTGTAGCTTTACACAGGTGAAATCTCCATTGCAATGTTTAAAAAGTCCTCAGTTAAAAAATAAAACTGATTAGAAAAACATTAACTTAGGTCTGTATGAGCTCAAAAAATAGAATAGAACTTTAAGATGTGGAAAAATGCAATAATAAAATAGATATTGAAAAAAGCATCCTGGTTAATCACTGTCGCAGATGTAAGAATAGCCAAGCTAGAGCTCTGGATATCAGATGTTACGGATTTGAGTCAAATCATCTTCTTTTTGGTCTGTAGAAATCACTTTGGTTAGTCTCTCTGGAATCCAAATCGGCTGCTGTTCTCCCTGTGGAAACACATAAACAGAATCCCAACTCCAGACAATCACTGGGTCAGGACCTTTCCATTGTCCTGTTAGAATATCTTTCCAAAGTACCTTAGGCTTATGTACATTTTTTGGATACATATGCCTTTCCGCAGCACTAAGTCCTAAGGAATCCAAATTTTAAGAATTTAGAGTAAAAAGCGTTATTTTAAGTTTATCTTTGGGGGATATATACCCCTTCCCAATTCCCTCTTTTTGCTTTAATAAGTACATTTTAATAGTTTGATGAGCTCTTTCAACTATGCCTTATCCCTGTGGATTGTATGGGATTCCTGTTAAGTAAAACATTAACTGATTTTTCTTCAGGGATGATGTTCCAAAATATCCTATATGCATCCTTTGGAAATTTAAAGATCCTTTTAAATTCATATCTTCCAAAAGCATTTTGCCTTAGTTTTTAGAATTACTTTAGTCCTTTTAATTTTTTGATGTGGTTTTAAACCAATTTCCTTCTAGTTTAATGTTTCCTAAATTGGCTCTTGTCTATAAATTTTAACACCCTCATCTGAGACTTCTAATTTCTGCACCACCAGAAATTAAAGTTGATGGGCTTTTTGAAAAAATTACTAATAATCTCCTTGTTCTTCTATTTTATCCAATATTTGACTGTAAACTTCTCTCTTTTTGTATTGGTTATTCAAAACATTACAAAGCTCTTGACATATCATATTTCATACATTAGATTCAAGTGGGTTATGAACTCCCATTTTTACCCCAAATACAGATTGCAGAATCACATCGGTTACACATCCACATTTTTACATAATGCCATATTAGTAACTGTTGTATTCTGCTACCTTTCCTATCCTCTACTATCCCCCCTCCCCTCCCCTCCCATCTTCTCTCTCTCTACCCCATCTACTGTAATTAATTTCTCTCCTTGTTTTTTTCCCCATCCCCCTCACAGCCTCTTATATGAAATTTTGTATAACAATGAGGGTCTCCTTCCATTTCCATGCAATTTCCCTTTTCTCTCCCTTTCCCTCCCACCTCATGTCTCTGTTAAATGTTAATCTTTTCCTCCTGCTCTTCCTCCCTGCTCTGTTCTTAGTTGCTCTCATTATATCAAAGAAGACATTTGGCATTTGTTTTTTAGGGATTGGCTAGCTTCACTTAGCATAATCTGCTCTAATGCCATCCATTTCCCTGCAAATTCCATGATTTTGTCATTTTTTAGTGCTGCGTAATACTCCATGGTGTATAAATGCCACATTTTTTTATCCATTCATCTATTGAAGGGCATCTAGGTTGGTTCCACAGTCTAGCAATTGTGAATTGTGCTGCTATGAACATCGATGTGGCAGTATCCCTGTAGTACACTCTTTTAAGGTCTTCAGGGAATAGTCCGAGAAGGGCAATAGCTGGGTCAAATGGTGGTTCCATTCCCAGCTTTCCCAGGAATCTCCATACTGCTTTACAAATTGGCGGCACCAATTTGCAGTCCCACCAGCAATCTACAAGAGTACCCTTTTCCCCACATCCTCGCCAGCACTTGTTGTTGTTTGACTTCATAATGGCTGCCAATCTTACTGGAGTGAGATGGTATCTTAGGGTGGTTTTGATTTGCATTTCTCTGACTGCTAGAGATGGTGAGCATTTTTTCATGTACTTGTTGATTGATTGTATGTCCTCCTCTGAGAAGTGTCTGTTCAGGTCCTGGCCTATTATCTTGAATGTCTGAATCTAATAGTTGTCTTAGTCTTTTGCATTTTCTATCTGAAATACCTTTACTTGACATTTTCAACCATTTTCTATCTTATTTCTATCTTCTAGTTTTTTCTAAGGTTTGTATATTTACCCTCAGTTGCTTTTTTTCCTCCTAGTTTTATTTTTTTCTTCCTATTTTGTGGGTTTAAAATTCTTGTCTTCCTACATCTTTTTTATCTTCCTACATCTTCTCTATCTTTTTTTAACCTTTCTGTACTTTTACCTTTAAAGTTTTCCACTTTAAATTCTTATTTTTTATCCAAATTGCTTTTATCCTATTATCTTCCCATTTTCATGTTTTTTTTAAGTAATGCTTTTTAGATTAACTAGGCTTCAAATGACACAATAAAGCAATCTTTTTTCCGCCATGAAGGTATCTCGACCACCTTCAATTTAACCTTTTAAAGCCTTCCAATTATCATCTATACTGTACTTTCAAATGTACTTTTTCACCACCTACAGCTTCACTCTTTTAAACAAGGCTTAGATTCTGTTTAAATCGCTTAATGTTAGTTTACATGACTGCCCTTCAACTAAAGGCTTTTTTTTTTTACTCCATTAAGAAGCTTTGTCTCAATCTGCCATGTACAAATACCTTTTTCTTCTTTCTTCCTTTATCAAGCTTTTAAAGTAAGTCTAGTTTCCTCAAAATCTTTTTAAATGGCACTTTACAACTTTTTACTTTACCACACAGAGATTATCTCATCTAGAAACATATTTCCACATCTTGAATCTTTTTATATCTCTTTTGTAGCCATTAACCCTTTTTAAAAAATTCACATTCTGAAACAACTCTTATAAAATTTCTGATTTAGACAAATTACTCCACTTTAATAAGATGAAATACTGTCATTTTTTTATGGTACTATAATACTATAATTGAAACCCAACTGAAATTTCTTATACTCTTTGTATATAAATTACACATGATAGAATCTTAACTCTTAGTAACCTTGTTTTAGCAAAGACACAGACACAAAGCAATATTAAACTTTTTTCCATTTACCAATTTATGAAAACACACATAATGTTTAAATATATTACCTTATGGAACTTAATAAGTAAAGAGTGGTTGATGTTTCAACGCTTTAGCTTTGTCTTTTTACAGGATACCATGATGGTCCCATTGTGATATACTTAATAACTCGTCTTTAAAAAGCCATGGGCTACATTTTTGTATTGTATCAACATATGCCCTAACTGTTCTTGGTCTTACTGGGGTGCCTCCTTCCTCTAACAATTTCTCTTCCTTGGGAACGAACAACTTCAAACCTTGAGTCAACCATTTTCCCCAGTTTGCCTGAGAAAGTTCTATGAACAGGCAACTTGAAATAAAAACAAAACAAATCAAAACAAGAACACATTGTTTTTTGAAATGGTCACCCGTTCTCTCGCCTTCCCTCAGGGGCGAGCAATTTCACTTACCTCTAAGCTTCAAGCGTTCCCGTACGGGCCGCCAAATGCCGCAGTCTGGCTGGGCACAAAATAACTGAGCCACCACAAAGCCTTATAGATTCAAACAGCAACTCTTTATTCCCGAACTCTCACCGACACTCTACACGCACATTCTGGAAAAAATACACTGCCTCCACCGGGCTCCGCGCGCCAATTCTCTCAGAACCCGGTGAGAACTCCACGGGAACTCCAGGAGCAGGTGCCTGAGGCAGCAGGATCCGCCCTAATCCTGGATCCACCCTAATCCCTGAGCAGGGTCACATTTCAAACCAAAATGCCATGCGTCATTCCTACTTGGCTATGGCTCTCAGCATCAGGCAGCATATCCAAAGACTCTAAAAATAAGGGAAATTATTAGTTTCTTAAGAAATAGAAGAAAGTTTGCCTCCCAACAGAATGGAATAGGCAAGGGGGAAAACCCTCAAAGATGAATTAGTGAGGGTGCCAGAATAAAGCCATGGTTAGAATATTGCATTTTATTATATGTATGATCGCAGAAGTCTTTGAAGAATCTTTAGAGTAGAACAAATTCAAAGTAAGTTCTGCTTTTAAAATATTAACTTAGGACTAGGAATGTAGCTCAGTGATAAAGTGGTAAAGGTACTTCCTAGCAAGTGTGAGGCTCTGAGTTTCATCTCCAGCACCACAAAAATATAATAAATGGATAAATAAAAGATTACCCTAGCTATTTGATGGAGAGACTCTAGAACAAGCATGGGTAAAGGGTGGACCCATTAGATGAAGATCTCAGCAAAATCTTAGGGTGACTTGGACTAAGATTGAAAGGGAGAATAGGCCAGAAAGGTCAGGAGTGATGTGTATGTTGAAGATTGATTCAACTTGACTTTATAATGAAATAAATGTGGGTGGGTGAGATTTTAAAAATAAAGTAAAATAACACCTTTTCTTTCATGGCAATTAAGTGAAGGGAGGCATTATATACTGAATGGGACAAGAAAGGAAAAATAAATTCAATGATCAGAGTTAATCCATAGTTCTGACTAATAGACATTTAAGTAATAATGTTGAATGGTCCAACTAGATATATATTGGGTCCAGAGTAAATATTAGAGTTGAAGTTATAGGTATAGAAAGCTTCAATTTAGGATCAATATCTGTGTTAGCTTTCTATTACTATAACAAAATACCAGAGATAATTAACTTATAAAAAATAGGGGTTATTTTGACTCACAATTTAGAAGTTTGAGACCATGATCAATTGAACCCATTGCTTTGGGTCTGTTACAAGGCAGCATATCATGGCAGGAGCATGTGGTAAAGTCACTCAGCTCATGATTGAGGAGCAAAAAAAGAGATGGGGTTAGAAAGAAACCAGGGTCCCACAATCCCCTTCAAAAGGATAAATGACCTAAAGACCACTCACTAGACTCCAACTCTTAAAATTTCTACCACTTTCCAATAGGGATCAAACATTTACTTGTGCTTTGGGGGATATATATATATATATATATATATATATATATATATATATAAAAAACAGTAGAATAGTAGGATTTATTTTGACAAATATACACACATGGGGTGCAACCCATTACAATTTTGATTCCATTCTTGTGGTTGAACATGATGTGGAGTAGTTACACCGGTCATGTATTCATACATGAGCATAGGAAAGTTATGTCCTATTCACTCTACTGTCTTTCCTATTCCCCTCCCCACTTCTCTTCATTCCCCTTTGTCTATTCCAATGAACTTATATACATCCTCATCCTCTCCTTACCCTCCCTTGTTATGGGTTAGCATCCACATATCAGAGAGAACATTCAGCCTTTTTTTTTTTTGGTGGGGGGCAGGAGTTGGCTTATTTCACTTAGCATGAGAGTCTCCAGTTCCATCCATTTATCAGCAAATGCCATAATTCCATTCTTCCTTATAGCTGGGTAATATTCCATTGTGTATATATACCAAGATTCAATAAACCAATATCTTTGTTAGGGTAGAATCTAGGCTATCACAACAAAAATATAGTGATTTAAAACAGAATTTTATCTCACGTTCATATGAAAGTGCAGTGTCAAGGAGCTGCGCATCTAACTTTTGAAATTCATGTACTTCTAACTAGGCTACTTGGTTTAACTTACCAACCCTTGGCCAAGGTATTGAAGTTTTAGAGAAATAAAATTCCTTCCTGATTTGACCCATAGAGCAGCTCCTTTTCTTCAAACTAAATTTTACTCAGTTGAAACCATCATCAAGTATCTAGATTTATTATCATGGAATACAGGCACTGTGATAGACTTTGAATATACAAAAATAAATAAAAGAGAATTGGTGTCTGCTCTTAGAATAAAATCTACAAACTAGGCAGAATAAATGAGTAACATACAAAATGATACAGGTTCACAGGGGAAGTCCCAAGTCCAAAAAGACTTAAGACTGCAGACACCTCTCTGCTAGCTTATGAAATCTTTCATAACTTAAGGCCTTACATATATACACACACACACACATATACATACATATATATATATATATATATATATATATATATATATATATATATACACACACACACATACACATACACATATATATACGCATATGTATACACAATGCCACCCTATTTGGATCAGGTACAGTTCCTCCTTTTCCTCCAAAAAGACCAAAAATTACCATCTTATATTGGATCCTTGAACACTTATGAAGGCAAGAGTTTACATTATAGGACCTCCAACTCTATTTGTATACCAAGAAATATATGTAAACAAAATAAATTTAGTCTTTCCTACATGTTGAGATAAAATTTAGTATCCATACTGATTGATTGAAACCTCCATAATACTGCTCATTAAATATTTTGAATTTCACCTCTGTCTACACAAAGTACTTCCAAAGTCTATATGAATCAATTGTAATTATCACATGCAAAACCTTGTGAAAGCATTAATAAATTCACAATAGCTTCTTGATAGCATGTGGTTGTTCAATAAAAGGATGCAAAAAGGCCAAATATTGATCCTGAAGTTTATATCCTTGTTCCCTATAGTCTATTCACCCTGTGGCAGCTAAAGTAAGCATTTTAAAACTAAATCCATATAATGTACTCTACTCAGAAACCTCCAACGATGCCCTATCTCACCTAATTAACCTACAAATTTCCACACACTTTGTTCTCAGTCCTGCATTCCTCATCTCTTTCCATGCACCCTCTTGTTCCCAGGATGCTGGTCATAATGGACCTGGTTCTCTTCTTCAAGCCAAACAAGTGAAGGCCTCCACAGCTACTGCTCTTACTGAAGGATTCTTAAAGATATCTCAGATGTTTCCTCTCTCATGGTCCCAGAACCTTCTCAGTTACATGAGTAGACAGTTTTAGAGCCCCATTCTGATCCATTTTCCAAGCTGAAACATCCATCAACCACTGCTGCTAGTGTTGGTCAGAGGATTCACATCTGACCCTCCTTTGTCCAGATATTTGGTATTAGTCACACAGAAGTGCCTTTACCCTAGGCAATGCCATGCCACCTCAGCCAGGTACCAACTGACACAGGCTACAAAAGGTCAGGCCCTACCTCAAGGTGTGTCCAACACTCCAGTACAACTTGTAACCCAGAAGTGCCAGTGGTTTACCTAAAAGTCTCCAGCTCAGATCTCATTCTTGCTGATGTCTTTACCCAAGTCTACCCTGCTTGGCTCACTCCACTTGTCCTGAATACAACTGTGCTCCCTGAAATAAGTTGTTTGGACAAGAATTCCAAGTTGTACTACTAGGGAGCCAACATAAGACTCCTGCCTTTCTTGACCACCACACCTACCCATGTCCTCCATATCTTTCTTATGTTGATTTACTTTTTACTTTTTGGTTGCTTATCATCAACCAAAATATATTGGTAATTTAATTTTGTTTATTTACTTTTTCTTCCAGTATCATGTAAACTCTAAAAGATCAGGAAATTTTAAAATTTACTACTATATTCCCGAGACTACAAAACTCCTTACCTCAGTATAGCTAATAAATACTCATTGCTAAATGCATGAATAAATGGAATAAGACAGTGAATATGTCTTATCAGTATTTTTAAAAGTATGCCCTATTTTAAAAACATTGGGAACAAATAACATGATTGATTTAATCTACAGTAAAGAACAGCTGTTAGAAACTTTTGTATATTCTAAAGTCTTTCAAACTATCTCAATACTGGAATGCTCTGAGTTAGTTTATTAACATACCTTCACAAGCCTTATGAGGTTTTTAACTCAAAGTCTTAATCTTGTTGTATTTTGATGGTCATTCAAATTCCTTCAGAGTTTCTTAATTACCCTTTTTTCATGAAAGAAAAATTATTTTTTAAAAAATCAGCAATATTTTGAACCCATATCTAAAAAATCCATACTGAAAACATCTAATGAACATCTATGTAATTTAATTCTCTCTATATGTATGTATATATATATATATATATATATATATATATATACACACACACACACACACACACACACATATATATATATATAATGGTATATATATTTATCAGTATTTAACAATTTTATATATATATATATATATATATATATATAAAATTACACACACATACACACTATTTAAAAAGGAAGAATACACTGCAATGATAGAATGGTCAATCTGTGAATTACTCATATTATCTCAGAAAAAAAATCCCTAGATCTATTCTAGAGAAGTATCTAAAAATTGATTGTAAAATAAGGTAGTATTTATTAAATTAACTACACAGACCCCATTTGACTATAAAAGCAGCAAAGAAACACAGCTTCCCTTGAGCTGCTTCATTAAGGAAACACTGCAGTTGGTTATGATACATAAAGAGTCATCAAATATCTAACTATGGAGACTTTGGCTGACTTTCAGCCCCTTCAGTTCACAAGCTTTCTAACAGAACTTGGCCCTGATGAGGTTTTGCAGAAAATTATCTTCTTTGTCAACCACACTCCACAAAAATGTCTTGGATAATTTGACTTTTACAGATTCAAAAAGTCAAAAAGGATTTGAATTTGCATGCCAGCTCCACAGAAGTCTTTTCATTAAGCAATAAATAAAGTTTGATTTAATTTTTTTTCATAAAAAAGGACTTTGTGGTCATGAAAGCCTGCTGTCTGTTCCATTAAAAGTAAAGAAATCTTCTAAAGAGAATCTTAAATACATTCAAATGCAAGCCTTGCAAAGATGTTTCATTCTAATTTGGGAGTACATAATGAATGTACTTCTTTGCAGCTAGCATTTAATGCCAGTGCTTTTATGGTTTATGATGTAACGTTTGTTTCTTTTTATTCAACAGAAAAGGTCAATGTGACTAATAATTAGAACTATGACTCTGAGAGAAGAAGACTGTAATTAGACTGTTTTTCAACAAATAATAAAGTGTCAGGAAAAAAAAAAGAAAGTGAATCCTTAGTGTCAGCAAAATAGTTTGCATATGGACAGGCAAAGTGATTCTTTTATGCAGATGCACACTTAGGTGACCTTCCAATAATCTAACTCAAATAATAAATGTACATGAAAAGCACAATCCAGATATTCAAAGTAATACAATGGATCACGGCCAAGAGTGATTTCGCCTACAAGGAGAAATCTGACAATTTCTGGAAACAATTTTACTGTTACAACTGCAGGGTTGCAACTGACTTCGAGAGGGTCAAGTTCAGGAATGCTGCCAAGAGTAATACAATGGACGGTGCATCAGACCACAACAAAGAACTACTGAGCTCCAAGTGTAAAGTGCAGTAATTTTGAGAAACTGAGCTAAAGTTATAAAACTTTGTCATTTTGAAATTAATGATCTTTAAAACAGACCACAGAAACTGGAGCTCTGTGGAAAATGGTTGTCTACTGACATGGCAGTGTGAAAGACTTTTTGTATTCATTGTAGATTTTTTAAAATGCTAGTCGTCTTACAATGAATCTCTTTGACATAATACTGAGATTCAGGACACTTAGATGTCATGTAAATGTCCGTTGGTTCTCTATGAATTTATTAGGGCTACGTACCACAGACTAGGTGGCTTAAATAATAGCAATTTATTTTTTCACAATTCGGAGACCTCTTATTTTGCTTGTAGATGGGTCATCTTCCCTGTCTTACAATGTCCTCTCTGTGGCTGTTCCTGTGTCTGTGTCCTATCTTTCCTTCTTATAATGACACCTGTAATATTGGATTAGAACCTATGTCCAAAGAATTTATTTAAATTCAATTACTTCTTTAAAGAACCCATCCCCAAATGCCCTCATATTCTGGGATATGCTTTCTGGGACGTAGGACTTCAATGTATGAACAGTGGTGGGGGCAGGGGCCATAATTCAACCTGTAACAGGAGCATCGGTCTGTCTTTGGTCCAGGAATCCTCCAGAGGAAGACTATGCCTGGTGATGAGGATGAGCACTGCCCAGGCGCTCTGCTCTACTGGAACCCAGGAAAGCATGCATAAATGAAAAGTGTGCCTTCTCTTAATTAACCCTTAATTTTTATAAAAATGACTGAATTTGCCCCAAATCTTTTCAGGAAATAGTTACAGGAACCCAAAAGAAAAAAAAATCTACAATTTGATAACTTCAAATCATAGAAATAAATGGTGTATTTAGGTAACATAACATACACTTTTCTAAAGCAAACTAGAACTAGAACAGTGGGTTTTAAGCAGAGATCATGTCTGCCATGTTTGCAAAGCTCTGTGAACAGTGACCAACACAGAAAAGCCATCCTTCTGCAAAAGTTTGCTCGCTGGCTATGTAACTGGCCAATGAATGATGTTTTCCTCTCACTCTGCTACCTACTGGGTGGTAAAATGAGTCTCACCTTATCTTCTGCCACTTGCTGTTTTGCATCTCATGCTACATCAGCAACAACTTGGGGGCAGCCTCAGGTTCAGGTTACATTGTCATTCTTTTGCTGACAATACCCTAATTTCTCCTTTCCTGCACAATTTCTGAGGTAGCTTCATCTCCACCCCATTTCAAGACTGCTCAAATATCACCTATACCAACTTTAAAACAGACTGACTTGCCAAACATTACAGGTGGCCAGTAGAATTTAATATATTTATACAAAATATGTGCATTATATATATATATATATATATATATATATATATATATATATATATATATTATATATAATTTATATACTATTATGTATTCATTTATCTATATTAACAAATATTTACTGAGTAACTATTTTGTGCCAGACCCTTTATATGAATCCTGAGAATATCAGATATGTAGGATCCTTGCTTCAAAGAAAATACATTCTAGTATATTGGTACCAAAGAATGGACAGCTCTCTTTGTTGAAAAGGTATACAGATTAAGAAATGACAAAATCATAGAATTTGGAGGGAAATGGATGGCATTAGAGCAGATTATGCTAAGTGAAGCTAGCCAATCCATTAAAAACAAATGCCAAATGTCTTCTTTGATATAAGGAGAGTAACTAAGAACAGAGTAGGGACGAAGAGCCTGAGAAGAAGATTAACATTAAACAGGGATGAGAGGTGGGAGGGAAAGGGAGAGAAAAGGGAAATTGCATGTAAATGGAAGGAGACCCTCAGGGGTATACAAAATTACATACAAGAGGAAGTGAGGGGAAAGGAGGAAAAATATAAGGGGGAGAAATGAATTACAGTAGAGGGGGTAGAGAGAGAAGAGGGAAGGGGAGGGGGGAGGGGGGATAGTAGAGGATAGGAAAGGCAGCAGAATACAACAGACACCAGAATGGCAATATGTAAATCAATGGTTGTGCAACTGATGTGATTCTGCAATCTGTATATGGGGTAAAAATGGGAGCTCATATCCCACTTGAATTGAAGTGTGAAATATGATATATCAAGAACTATGTAATGTTTTGAACAACCTACAATAAAAATTAATTTAAAATTGCAAAAAAAAAAAAACAATCAGGACTTTATGAGAAGTCTTGGAAAACTAGCCTGGACTAAAAATCCTGGATTCATAGTTTTTCATATCAATTAAACAAAGATATTATTTGAGTTTTCCCTGTACACTTTTAATTGCAGAGAACATCACTCAGTTAAAACAAATAATTATATCAAAATTTATATGTGCACTTGTAAATGCCTTGCCTTGAAGAATACCAGCAAATAAATGAAAGAGGGGAAACAAATAAAAAAAACCCTCAACTCAAAATGGACTAAGGACTTAGGAATAAAACCAGAGACCCCGTGTCTAATAGAAGAAAAAATAGGCCCAAATCTCCATCATGTGGGATAAGGTCCCAACTTCCTTAATAAGACTCAATCAAGAATCAATAAATGGGATGGACTCAAACTAAAAAGTCTCTTCTCAGCAAAAAAAAAAAAAAAAAACAATCTGTGAGGTGAATAGAGAGCCTACATCTTGGGAGCAAATCTTTACCCCTCACACATCAGATAGAGCACTAATCTCTAGGATATATAAAGAACTCAAAAAGCTAAGCATCAAAAAAAAAAAAAAAAAAAAAAAACAACAAATAACCCAATCAATAAATGGGCCAAGGATCTGAACAGACACTTCTCAGAAGATGATATACAATCAATGACAAATATATGAAAAATGTTCATATCACTAGCAATTAGAGAAATGCAAATCAAAACCACTCTAAGGATTTCATCTCACTCCAGTCAGAATGGCAGCTATTATGAAGATAAACAACAGTAAGTGTTGACGAGGATGTGGGGAAAAAGTCCTACTGCTGGTAGGACTGCAAATTGGTGCAGCCAATCTGAAAAGCAGTATAGAGAATCCTTAGAAAACTGGGAATGGAATCACCATTTGACCCAGCTATCCCACTCCTCAGTCTATATCCAGAGGACTTAAAAACAGCATACTACAGGGATGCAGCCACATTAATGTTTATAGAAGCATAATTCACAATAGCTAAACTGTGGAACCAACTTCGATGCCCTTCAGTAAATAAATGGATAAAGAAAATATAGTATATATACACACAATGGAATATTATTTAGCAATAAAAGAGAATAAAATCACAGCATTGGCAGGTAAATGGATGGAGAATATAATGCTAAGTGAAATTAGCTAATCCCCCAAAACTAAATGCTGAATGATTTCTCTGACTTAAGGATGCTGATCCATAATATGCTGTGCGGGGCAGGGGATGGGAGGATTAAATGAATTCTAGATAGGGCAAAGGGGAAGAACGGGAAGGGGGGCATAGGGGTAGGAAAGACGGTGGAATGTGATGGCCATCATTACACTAAGTACATATATGAAGACTTGAAGGATGTGACTCTACTTTATGTACAACCAGAGATATGAAAATCTGTGCTCTGTATGTGTAATATGAATTGTAATGCATCCTGTTGTCATATATAACAAATTAAAATTAAAAAAGAAAAAAAAAAGAAAAGGTATACAGAGGCATAAAATGAATAACTGAAAATCAACAAACAAAAAACTGGGAAAAAAATGAATTGATTTCTTTAAGCAATTATATTTAAATCAATCTTTGTGGATTATAAAATCAAGGTAAAAATTTCAAAATTCATATTCAGGGGGAATTTTCTTACAAATTAATGATTAATAAAAACAGGCCTTCTGTGCCTTGAGAATAATACATACTTTATATATTTATCTTGACCTTTACATGGTATAGATTATTGACCAATACTCAGGGTGGACAACTGAGATTCACATTCTAAAATTAAGAATTGGGGAGGAATACTAGATAGATATTAGATGAGTAAGAACTATAAATTTGTACAGAATCTCCTCGCTTCTCACACTCCCCCAGCTGAATGTGTGCCCCTAAAAAAGTTATCTCTGGTGGTTCATCTCCTATATAGTGAAGAAAATAAATGAAAATCAATTTTACCAGATTTCAAACTTGCTTTCTATTCCAAAAAAACTTCTTAGATACACAGATGAACCTCACATTTTGGAAGTCAGTAAGTTTCAATAAGTGAACAGCAAATCTCTTTAGGTTAATGACTTTTAAAAACTAATACAGGTGAAGAGCTTTAAAAGTTTTGCCAATTTAAAAGTAAAACATTTATAAAATAATTTATAAAAATGATTTTTCCTGCTAAATATAGAAACTTATAAAAATGCTTCATGATCAATGAAAGATCTTAAGTTTCATACATGTTTTACTTGTCAAATACATTTACATGACTGTATTAAAATATGGGAGAAATTTGCAGGTGTTTATCTCTGTTTTTCTTTGCATAGCTGTATCTCAAAGCAGGTGCTATTTATAATGGCAAGAAATAATTAAGTGGGTAATAGCTAATGAGCTTTCCTTAGCAGAACTTTGACCAAAGCATTAAATAAAATTGTTAAATGAAGCAAATCCATAAAAGTAACAGAGTAACCAAAGGGAAGATTGCAAAAGGTGGTAAAAACTAATGGCACTTCAATCATTAGAGAATGAGAATAACAAGGGAATATGTGAAAAAAGCAATTGAGAAAAACAGGTATTCTTTAAAATTACCTTGCCCACAATAGCAAACTCTGGTCATTATCTTTAAGTATAAAGAAAACAAAAGATTTGCACAATATCTTGCATTTTAGTCACAGAATTCAAAGTGAGTGTCATAGTTTGGATCTTAACTGTATTCAGGAGAGAGGAAACAATATGAAAAAAAATCCTTGGCCCAAAAAGCAAAACCAGCTGGTAAAGTTATGAATGACTGAGCTGAACAGCAGGAAATCCTACTGTTAATCATTTCTGCAGTCAATTGAGAATTCTGTAGAGAATACATTAAAGAATAGTATAAAATGTATAGTGACCCAAATAAATTGCTAAAGGAATAAAGTCAAGATCAGTTAACAGATATTGTATTACTTCCAAAATTGAATAATTTTAAAAATTACTAATGAAATTGCTTGAATATTGCTGTGATAAAGCTATTTCCTCCATATTTTAAGAATCCCTACTTGATTGTGTTATTGTTGACTTTCCAAGATAATAGAAAAATTTCCTGCCCTACTTACAATAACCACTAAGAGATATTTGTTACTAACGCTTTAATTATGAAATACAAATGGTCAAAATCAATCCATAGTAAGAGGCAATACATTTATTTGAAATTTAGCACAATGAAATTGAATTTTTATAAAGTTCTGCTAATCTCCAAAATCCATTCGTGTCTTATTTTCTTTCTCTCTTTCTGTTTCTTTTTTTCCCTCCTTTTTCTCTTCATGCCTACCTATCTACCTCCCTTCCTCCTAAAATGAAACTCTTAATTTTAGCTTACATGGAACACCCAACTACAGATTTGATTTACCATTTGTGTGGCCATGTGCTGTAGTTTGGGTTTTAAATATACCCTGAAAGGCCCTTGTGTTGAAAGCTTGGTCCCCATTGTTGGTCCATAGTATTATTGGGAGGTGATGAAACCTTTAGAAGGTGGGACCTAGTGAAAGAAAGTTAGGTCATTAGGGTTGAGTCCTTTAAGTAGATATTAAGACCCAGACCGTCCTCTTACTGTTTTTGCTTTCTTCCCACCATGAGGTAAGTTTCTCTCATTATCTGTTCCTGCCATGATGTACCATGTCACCATAGACCCAAAACAGCAAAGACAAGTGGTTGTGGACTGAAATATTTGAGACTGTGAGCCAAACTAAAATTTTCCTCCTTTTAAGTTGCTTACCAAAGGTATTTTGTCACAGTAATGGAAAGCTGACTAGCACAACATAGGATTAAGTTGAGGTCAAATAGGATGATTTTACAAGGGATAAATGCAACTTCTGAGTCCTAATCTTGAAGATAAAGATAATTGCTTTGCATGTCATCTTTCCTCTGTAGAAGGATGACAATTCATCTAGAAGAGAACAATACCCCAGGTGATGATGGAATATCAGACAGCGTATTATACTACAAACAAACTTGTATCCATGAATGACTTCTTTTATGAAAGTCCTATAGGATTAAAAAAAATAAAATAGCATATCTTATAAGAACAGACCACCTTGCAAGAAGAGATAGAAAGAAACAGAGCCTTCTCTATGGACACACTTTCTACATGTGCACTCCATCTACTCTCGCTGAAAGTTGTGTGGCTTTACAGGATTAAAAGAGTCAATTGCTTTGGGGCTCCAAAAACCAAAATTCTATCCTTCAGAATTTTTCTTCAGTTCTCCCCTTAATATTTTTCAGTCGAAGGCCAATGTTCATATTATCGTTTTGCTTAATGCCTGTATTTTTAGATGACTTTAATCTAGCTGCATTAAATTGAAGGTGAAAGGAAAGGTTCAAGCACAGATGCAATAAATAAGAAGATGTCTCACAAGCTTAAGAAACATGAATATAAAAGATCATTGTGTGTGGTATCTTTTCCATAAATTTCATTGAAAACAAGTCGTCTAAGTTTATTATGTTTTTGAGAGAGGTCTATTGCAAGGAAGCCACACATCTGAGCAACAAGGGCCTGTGATTGTCCGTAAAGCAGTGCTAAGGAGGGCATATTCTCAGGGTACATTGACTGTGGCAGAAGAAGATACTGGAGAGAAAAACCCTATTTCACCCTAGAGGGAAGAGCTATATGACTTCAGTGAAAATGCACCAGAGAGTCCCTTCAGAGATCTGGACAATAGTCCAGGTGAGGAGTCTACCCCACTGTAATAGCATAGGTCTTAAATCATTGCCTTCCACATTTTTGTCATTTTCATGGAGCAGTGATTGCTCCCATTCTTCCTATTTCATCATCAGGAACTCCTCACAGTGGTTGTAGTATTCTAGCACCACCATTGTTAATTGGGTGTTACAGACATACAAGACTTAGATATTAGTTAATGAATTATCGGTTTGCAGAGAATCAAGTTCAAACTTGAAAAAGAGGAATACACAACACTCATTTAGCCTCAATATTTATGAGGATGTAATAAGTTAGTGGAACTTTGAATACCTCATTTTTTTCATTGCAAGAAAATGTGTACTTAGAGGAAGAAGATATTCATGGAAGGTGACCAGAGAAGCAGATGGAGTCAGACCATTCACCAATATTGGATTCTTACTCTTTCCTTTGAATGATATGGACTCTGGTGTTTTAAGTGCCACCTGTTTACCCACATTATGGACTATGTTTCCCAGTTTTTTCTTGCTGCTAGGTTTGGCCAATAGCATGTAAAATAAATTTATGTGAGTAATTTGTGGGTATCTTCTTAAAAACAAAGATGTTTGCCTTGACTTAGTCTTCTGAGTTGTTTCAGTTAGATTATGGACAAAACGGTCATTCAGCTCTAACAAAGCAGACAAGAATATCCCAAGGGAGGATGAAGCAATAGAATGAGTGAAACTTGGTCCCTGAATGACCTAGAAAAGCAGAGCCACCCCAACCAGCCTGGGCTCCTCACTTCTGGCTGTTTATTTATAAGAATATAAATTTGGGCTTTAAGCTTGCATATTAGACTCTCATCATATTCCACATTTAATTTAACCTAATAAATCAATGGCTGTAAGGACATTTAGGATTGCAAAATAAAACCAAATTTATAAAGGTATATATCTGAAAGGAAATAGCAAGCTTTTATAGACCAGGAGAGGTGAAAACTATTTCTTGCGGAAGCAAAGACGTATCAAATAGTTTCCGAGACTTGCTGTGATGAATGCCTTCTACACAGATGTTAGACTCAGGCACTTTTTATTTAATTTCAAAAGGTGTACCATATGTACATCTGTCTCAATAAAAGATCATATTTTATAATTATAAGACTCTTTAAATCATGATTCAGACACATCCAGATGCCAAATAAGTCAAAATCTCCAGTGTTCAAACCACTACTCAAAAATAATTTATACACCTGGGAAATCAAAGTTAATGATTTGGAAAATATTTCTGAATGTGCCATTATATCCTCAAAATGGTTGGAAGTCTTAAGGACAGGACAAGGACAAGATATTGTTCCTATAGTTAAGAATATTTCACCCTAATTAAAAGTACAAATCTGATCTACTTTAAATAATTAAGGAAACACTTGCTATTAAAAATAAGTGCTTCTAGCTATAATTCAATTTAGAAATTATTGGTGTTTATGTGTAATATTCTGGTGAGTTTCAAAAATAAGACATTGTTCCTCTCTTGAAAGAGCTTAAGATTGTGGGGTGGGGTAGGATAGGCAAAGGAGATATGCAAACATTGTCTCACACACAGACACATGCAAATAATATAAGGCAGATGTCAAGTAAATAAAACCTTGTATCAGTTCCTTAGGCAGACTGGTAACTTATAGGCACTAAACTTGTGTTTAGATAATGGTTATGAATAGAAAATGTTTATTCATCCCTTCCAGTCCCATATGTTTTATGTATTTATTATGTATCATGTGCTATGTTCTGGGAACTGGGGCCCCGTTAATGACCACAAGGATATTCACTATACAACAAATGGCTTGCTTGTGCAATGCACTGGCCAGGCGCTGGGATGCCCAAGTAAATGGGAAAGCCTGGACTTGCTCTCAAGGAGTTCACAGCTAAGAGGGAAAAGGACAAAGGTACAAGAGAGAGCACTGCCATGGTAATGAAACAAAATGGTGATCAAGTCAAAGAAAAGGACAGAGTTGAAGAGGAAGAAAAATGAAGCAGCCTAACCACATAATCCTGACAAATTAGGTGAAACCTAGAAATGAGCCACAGTCAATGTCAAACATTGGGAATGATATACTTCAAATAAAAGTGTAAATCCCATTTTATAAGCCCATAATCTAATGTAAGAGGTAGAATTGAAACAAGTCACTTTAAAATACTCAGAAAAGTACCATATTAAAGGTATATGCAGGATTATGGAGGAGTAGAGTGAGAGGGCTTCTGTGTAGGATGTTGGAGGTAGTATGAAAAGACTGCCCCTGAGCAGTGATGATTCTAGACAGACAGACTGAATGAGTGAATGATTCATTATTTATGGTCTTTCCATCTTCTCTGGTTTGCAACAAGGTAAAAAATAAAAATTAAAGACACAGGGGACAAAGACAGGAAGAGAAAGAGACTGGGGGAAGAGAGGTGTGTAAGAAATGTCTACGGTGTCCAAAGAGCAAAAAAGAAGCTGGCAAATGAAAAAGGACACCCACACTTGAACTACAAAAATGAATTCAGTTTTTGATAGCTCTGTATGCTCTCTTACCAACCCCAAAGATGCAGATTAAAAATGTTTTAATCCTAACATCATATACTTTTTGATTCTCTGATTCTTACAACAACTGGTACTATATTTGCATTGACTTTGGTTTAAAATACAACACTTCTTTGCATCACTCTAAAAATAATACACTGTTACATGAATGAAATTATCAATTAACTGATGATCCCATAAAAGACTTGAGAAAAGGAATTTTTATCCTCCAGCCTTCAGAAACAACCTTAAAATCAACATCAATGTTTGCATATGTGAAATTTTCTCCCTGGACACTACCATCATGAATTATTTTGGCCCCTCTTCCCCTATGCAGCCTGGTCTGCATAGATGTTTCTCTTCTATCTCACCTACTTTTCATTCTGCTATCCTCATTACTCCCTTTCTCTTTTCAGGAACCAGGACTCATAGAAAAAAACATTTTAGCCAGAGTAATTCTTTTTGAGCCTGTTCTCAGGGTCTTACTTTCCACCTCCACAGAACAATCAAAGTATTTTTCCCCCTCAGGAAATGCTTTAATCCCTTGTAAGAGAATTCTATTGATTAAAAGAATTTTCTCTTATTACACGATGAATGAGCTCATTTTATTTGTTTCAGAGCTTATACACTGTAATCAAGAAGTGGTAAGAAAATACATGCTCATTAGGAAAATACAAATAGAAACCTCAATAAGATACTACCTCACTCTGGTTAGAATGCCTATTATCAAATAGTCAATCAAAAGAGAAACTGATTCAAAGTAAAAACCAGAAATAAATCAAAATGGCAGGGAATACAAATCACTTCTCAATGATAACATTGAATGTAAATGGTCTAAACTCATTAATCAAAAGACATGAACTGGCAGATCCGATTTTTAAAAAGCCCCAAAATATGCTATCTTCCAGAGACTTACCTCATGGGCAAAGACATCCACAGACTGAAAGTAAAAGAATGGGTAAAAACATATCATTCACATGGCTCTCATAAACAAGATAGAGTCTCTATCCTCATAGCAGATAAAGTGAACTTCAAGCAGAAGTTAATTAGAAGGGACAAAGAAGGACATGTCATAGTGCTTAAGGGAATTATATATCAACAAGACATAACAAAAGTAAATATTTATGACCCAAACAATGGAGCATCTATGTACATCAAAGAAACCCTTCTCAATTTCAAGAATCCTGCAGACTACACCACAATAATACTGGGTGACTTTAACACTCCTCTCTCACCACTGGATAGATCCTCCAAACAAAAACTTAATAAAGAAGCAATGGAACTAAAAAAAAAAAAATGATAATTTAGACTTTACATACACATACAGAACATTTCATCCATCAATGACTGAATACACTTTCTTGTCAGTAGTACAGGGATCATAAAATAGACCATGTTATGTAAGCTATCACATATGTTGGTATACGACTGTAATATTACCTTAATATATTTTTAGCATCTGTGGGATTGTTTTGATAGATCTGTTTCCACCAATATTAATTTTTGTGTTCTTGCTTTTTTATTGATTAGATGTTAGATTTTTATCAACTTTTAGATTTATCACTTCTTTTCTGTTTCACATATTTCTGCTCCTACTCTTATCTTTTTCCTTTCTACTACCTGATTTGAAAATAATTTGATTGTTAATCTAGCTTCTTTCTGATACAAGTACTAAGTTGTAAGTGTTCATTTGAGTACTGTTTCATCCCAGAGGTTCTGATCTTTTAAGCTTTTTTTGATCACTTAGTTCGGAGCATTTTTCATTTACTTTTTTTGTGCTTTCTTCTTTGATCTGTAAGACACCTATAAGTGTGCCATTTAATTTTGAAGTAGTTGATATGGGGGAATGGGGTTCTATATATCTTAAGGTGATTGATTTCTAATGTAATAAATCATGCAGGAAACACAGTCTGTATTATTTCAAATATTTTTAATTTCTCAAAGCTTATTTTAGGACAGAATATAGTCTATCTATATATTAATTTTCTACTTGTCATTTTTGTGTATAGTTCTCTATAAATAATAAGTAGGTCAAGGTGGCTGATAATGTTGTTAGGACTTCTATATCATTAATACTTTCATCAAAGTGAGGGAGTTTAAAATCTCCAAATATGACTGTGGATTTGTGTTTCTAGTTTTATTCACTTTTACTTCATGTATTTTGAAATTTTGTTATTAGGTACATATACATTTAAGATTGTTAGACTTTCTTGAAGAAGTTCCCCTACTACATTTATGAAATGTTCTCCTTTAACTCTGAAAATACTTTTTCTTGAAATTTATTTTATATTAATAGCTCTACTTCAGATTTCTAATGCTTACTTTCCCCATCTTTGGCTTTCAACCTATTGGTGTTTTGTTATGTGTATATCGCATATAGTTATTGCTTACTTTTTATACATGTTGAACCTTTATACCCTTTAATTACAATATAGAGTTCATTTATATTTAAATTAATTATTGATATTGTTGGGGAAAAAAAGATCACCTGACATGAAATTCAGTGGAAAATTACATAAATGATAGTTTTAATAATGGAATGTTTCTAGAAAACAGGATGAATAATCCTGCTGTCAGTCTCAGAAAGAAGATTGTTGGAATGCTTTTGTTGCCATTGTCCATTCTCTCATTTATCATATGGTACACATTAACAGGGTTATTTTATTGTTTGTTAACACTTTTTATTTTGAAAATAAAATTTTCTCAAAAAAAAAAACAAAAAAATATATATAAACAAGTGTTGGTGAGAATGCGGAGAAAGGTCAACCCTGATACACTCTTGATGGGAATAAAAATCAGCACAGTAATTATTGAAAGGAGCATGAAGGTGCCCAAAAATGTTAAAAATAGAATTATCATGTAATTCATCAATACCACTGGGTATGTGTCCCATGGAAATGAAGTAAAGATGTTGAAGAAACATTTCAATTGCCATATTTATTGCACCACTCTGCACAATAGCCAAGAAATTGATATAAATCTGCCTGTTAACTGAGGGATGAATTAAAAAAAAAAGTGGTACAAATGTATAATAAAATATTACTCAGCCATAAAAAAAGAAAACCTGTTATTTGTGATGCCCTGATCCTCATATTGTCTGCCTCTTTCTCCTCTAATGATTCAATAAGGCCTTTTGTCCTCCTGTGTTATGACTGTTCTACTCTCTTCTGATGTTGAATGCTTATGGCTAATAAATCTCGGAGGCTATGGATAGAACTGGAGCTCCTTAAAGGGTAAAATTTAGGTTAGGAAAAACAAATACTGAATGATCTCACTCATATGTGGAACCTAAAACAGTTGAGTTCATAGATGTTGAGAACAGAATGGTGATTAGGAGAGGCTGGAAAGAGTTGGAGGACAGAGGGATGGGGAAAGGTTGATCAATGGGTATTACATTACAGTTAGGAACAAGTTCTGGTGTGCTATTTTATAGTTGAGTGCTACAGACAACAATATGTACTCTGAATTTAAAAAAAAAGCTAGAAGAAAATAATTTGAATATTTTCACCATAAAGAAATAATAAATATTTGATGAGCTAGATATGTTTACCCTGATTTAAACACTGAATAATGCATATATGTATCAAAAACTCCATAAATATGCATCTTTATGTAAATTTTTAAAAACAAAAATAAATAAATAATTTTTTTTTTTTAGACAGAGAGAGAGAGAGAGAGAGAGAATTTTTTTATTATTTATTTTTTAGTTTTCGGCGGACACAACATCTTTGTTTGTATGTGGTACTGAGAATCGAACTAGGGTGCACACATGCCAGGCAAGCGCGCTACTGCTTGAGCCACATCCCCAGTTCAAATAAATAAATTTTTAAAACAGTCTTGTATACATTAAAGCAGCAATGGTTGGTCTTCTGAACAAGTCAGTCATTTGAAATATTGGAAGTTGAGGACTATTGTACTAATTAAATCAGCCTTGCTTGTGCTCAAACTGTAGTGTCTTCTATGGCCAACCTTCCTGGCACTAGTGCATCCTGCAGATTCTTACCACTTTCCACATTATGGGTTCATGGTTGATTTCACCTGCATGATATTGTCCTATGTATTTTCAAATCCCTAGCAGTAGAGTCTCCTCTCCAGAGTCACAAAAATTTCCTTAGAACTGATTTTTCATTATTTTCCCATTCTGTTGAGATTTTTTTTGACCCACTTTCATGTGAAACTAGAGGATTGTCACTAATTTCTCTTGGGTCTCTCATTATCTTCAATCAATTCTATATTATAATCACAAAACATATTTTATTTAATATTTTCAACTCCCACCACATGCATTCCAGAGGATTGTACATTATGAGGATTAGAATCAATTTACACATAAAAAAAATGAAGGGCTAGCAAATGGTTATGTAGGAAAGATATCCCAGAAAAAAGGAACAGCCCTAAAAAAATTATTGAGACTTAAAAGCTACCACTGTACTGAAAAAAGTACTCCACTTTGGATATTTCACTGAATATTTATAAAGGAAGGATATAACACTAGAAAAAAAAGTTGTAGTTAAATTTTGGAAAAGTCCATAAGTAGGACTGAGAAGTTTTAATATAATGGTAACTGAGTATTTTTTAGAAGTGGGTTAATAGAATCAGGGTCCATATTTTAAAAGATTAATCTAGAATAATCATGCATGGAAAACGATGGAAGAGAAAGGGTCAAGAGGGAGCATATCAATTAGAAATTGTCAAAATAAAGGGGAGAAATCAAATAAAACCAAAAATAGAAGACTTGCAAAAGTTGACAACTTAGATGTTGAGAGAAAAGTAGAAACACAATGAAAGACAGTTCTAGTTGTTGATCCTGAATGACCAAGAGGACATCAGTGATATAAGCAGTGATGGGTGGGATGGGAAGAAAAGCCTAACTATGGTAAAATCATGAACACATAAGTTCCAATTTAGTTCTATAATACAGAAAAAGTGATTTCTGCATTTTGCCTTCAACTTTGCCTTTCTCCAAAGCCCCATACACTCCTGACAAGTGAGAAAAAAGGAAAGCAATTAAATGTGCAATCCAATTTAAAGATTAATTTGAATCCAGTGGTTCTTGGGAAAAAAAAAATCTACTCCGATGTGGACATCTTGCTCCTGTATGAGGAATGCAGCTTGTCCTTACCTAAAGGGAGAAGACACATAAAGTCCTCTGATGCTTATGTTGTCTGCCTTTTTCTCCTCTAATGATTCAATAAGGCCTTTTGTCCTCCTGTGTGCCAACTGCTCTGCTCTCCTCTGATGCTGAATACTTATGGCTAATAAATCTCAGAGGCTATGATCTTGGCACACATACTACTGCTTATTGCATTCATAGCTCACAATCTTCACCTCAGATCTTGCTGTGAAAACCTCTAAGATCTATCTACAACTCTTATTTGGCCCTAGTTAGAGTGGTCCTTTCTGTAGTCCTCGGTGTTGTTGCCTGGATTCTGTCAAGATCCATATTGTGACCAAGAAAGGTCTTATAAAAGTACAATCCTTTGGACCTGTTTGTTTTTGTTTTTTTTTTTTTCTTTTTACCTTAATAGGCTACACTGGCTGTCTCCCTTTGAAGTGACTGTGCATCATTGTTGACAATTCCCCCCTGCAAATTCCTCCTCCTTAAGATACAAATGGGAAACAGGGACCTAACTCTGATTTTGCTGGTAGCCTCCCTATCCCACATACCTCTTGTCCGGAGATAAGGGAAAATATGGACACATGACAAGTTATTTATTCTTCTTTCTGTGTCCCTCTTCTTTCGTTCCAGAATCCCCTGGGACAGGACCTTCATAAGGAACAGGGTTATATTCCATCAATCATGGGAGAGCTCTGACATCACTGCTCCAAGATAGGTTGTTCATTTGCAAATATAGAAAATATAGAAATAATATACTTCCTCCTTCTAGAATAGCTAATAATTTTTTATTTACTATTAAATTTGATTTATGTTTTATTATTAACTATAAAAGCAAATTGCTAACACCTACATCAGTTCCATAAAACCTTTCTTCTTGTTTATTTCTTTATTCCTTTCGCATTTTTATTGTTTGGGTGCTTTCTCTGTGCATTCCTCCTGTAACAAATCCTAATTTTCCCCAGGCACACTATTGCCTGAGGCAAACCAAGACAATGGTCTTTTATGCTGAATGGCAAAATTAAAAAAAAAACACATCAGTAATTTTCAAAACATTACCCATTTCACATGTGTAGCTTAAGCTATCTGCAGAACTTTTATGGGAGTAAATCTCCCTTGGTAATCAACAGAGATTTGTTTCTCCATTTTAACTTAAAACCTAAGCAATGTTCTAGTTTTCATTCAGCCTCTTATTATGATTTATCATCACTGATGTAGTTTGAATATAAACCAGGAGGGGTATTTATACCTTTAAACTCAAATAGTTTGAAAACAATTTGGTTTCTTGGAAAATACATTAAGAAATGAATACACCAAATCATACTCTTCAGGTATCACAAGTCCCAAGATACATCCTTATTTAACAATGCTAATTATATAATAGTGCCAGCACTATAAAAATCAGAGGATAACAGAACTAACAGGTCATCAAACTTGGAAACATCAAGGGAGGGACCATGGGAGATAAATTAGATAATCAGACTTCAGCCAACAGTCAAATATCTCATAGATAACCAAGGTCAAGACAAGCACAGACTTTAGATCAGATACCACACAGTCATTGCTAAAGGGCAGCAGGTAAAAGAGACTATGTTGGGAAATGTCTGTTTTGTACAAAAAGACAAAAATAACAAAAGGCTACCAGGTATCAGGGTATGCACTTTCGGAAGTCGTGAAGATGAAACAAGGATTTAGAATTTCAAGACCATTTTTTTTTCTCAAAGGAACTAATGCTAGATTGGCCAGTAAGCAATGGTCAAGATTACTTTTTTTGTGTGTCTAAGGTTGTTGCTAATATTTGCCTCCCACACTAAATGAAAAATATGAAATCTTACCAGGTGAGTCAGGATGCTCTGAACAGAAGAAAAATTAATATCCAAATATTAAAGTATAGAGTGACTACAAGTAGGGAGTACTATTGGGGTAGCATGTTGAAGGTAAAATGGAAATGTGAACAGAGTTGGGTAAAACTTATGGTGATTACAGATGATTGCTGGGAACACTAATGGAGCCTGAGTTTCCACAATCAGATGATTCAAGATATATTTGTGGATTAAACAAGATGCACGATTAACAACATTCAGGCTGGAATTATGTCCATTGAAAATCCAGAGAGGTTGGGAAGAAATCTAAGTGACCTCAGGATAAGAAGATGATTATTATTGAACATGTTATTATTTCATTTAGATAAATAAATATTATTTATATAAAAAATCAATATTCAAGTTTTGTATGTTCCACTTATCTAATCATTGTCTAGTCATTTATCACTTATCTCCTCATGGGAGGATTTATTTATATAGTCATTTTCTAATTTGTACATATCAATAATGATAGTTTGTTAAACTCTTCCAGTACTAGCCAAGGTGAATTCAAATGTCATCAATAAGCTATTTAAATCCCTCAAGTTAGCAGAAACTGAGTTCTAATTAGACACCTTTTAAGGGTTCAAAAACATTTTAACATTTATGCAAATGCAAATTTTTATTGAGTTATTATCAAGGATATGAAGTAACTTCCTTTACACACCTTTTCTTAGGCTATTGTTTCTTATAAAATAAATTGCCCAATCTCCTCTCATTCAACCATAGTTATCAGTTCTTTTTTGTCATATCACTGCTACAAGCATTCAGCTCAATGCTAAAGAATGTAAAGATATTTGGCATATATCCCTTGTCCTCAGGACTCTTGAACAAATATTGTAGTTATGATTGGAGATGGGAGAAGAGTATAGGGTACTGTTATTGAATTCATTTCTTCTAGGAAAAGAAAATGTTTGTTAAAACTAACAATGTGTTTAACAGAAAAACCAATAATGCATTCTCAATAGTAGCAATTAATATACTTCAAGACAATTTATGTTGACAATAAAAGGAAGAATAAATATCAGAACTACAGGTCCTCTGTTGGAGTGGCAGTACCTTAAACTTAAGGGTAAATGGAAATGTGAGAAAGCATAAGCGATCTTGGATGATTGCCTAAAACATGTAATGGAACCCATGAGGTCATTCAACCTACCAAAGTATTATAAACATGAATTAAAGAGATGAGGAAATAGAGAAATTCATCATTAACTATATTTATCTTTCATAAGAAATATTCATGAAACACAATTATCATTGCTACTTAGTTGATTGTTAATGCAATGCCTGCATTCTCCACTTGACTGTGATCTCCACAAATGTAAAGAACACATTTTACTCAACATTACTCACTCAATGAAAGTAAATTGAGACACAGAAACAATCTAGGAGATGTTTACGGGATGAATTGAATTGGGGCTGAATTTTGAGACTTGAATATGAGATTTAATAGTTTCACATGAGTTTTCCAAGTCCACAGTGCCTGGGGTGTGTCTCACAGGCAATAACATATCTCACTGAGTTCAAAGTCAAGCACTCTAGAAAGATTCAAAGAGGCCACATTGGGTTTCAATCTTCTAGAAAAACTTGCTTCTTTCCAGATCACTCATGCCAATGAGTACACAGGCATTTCTCAAGGGATCATTGAAATAAAGAACCCTTTTGATGGCAGAGGATCACCTTTAACATTCTATCTCAAGACACAGTAGCAGAGCCATTTAGCCAGCTGGTTATGGAGGATGCTCATCCCAGACTATCTTCTATGCTGTGTCAGATTTAGCTCTTCCATACATAGATCAGCATATTGAGGTGAGTGAACCCTGCCCTTCAACCTGTTTGAAGCATTTTCTAGTTCATTCTTGCTGGGGAATAACTGTATTCCTTCAATTTTAAATTAGTTTTCCCATTGTGTTTCAGCGCTGAGTTTTTATGTAACATTCTAGGAAGAGCTTCAGACACCCAGCAGGGGGTTGTAATACACATAAAATCATTGCTAAACTGACATCAGCTTTGGACCCCTGCCATTTGTGTATAACTTCTCATTTTGCCCTTTGAATGAACTGTATATAAATAGACTCAAAATAAACTCATTATGGAGTTAGAAGTTGAACATATGTCGGAAATGTCACAGCATTCTTTGCAGCCAGTGTAAGATTGTCTATATATTACCATTTTTATTTTCAATAATAAAAGATTTTCCTTTGAAGCTAATTTCTAAGGTTTAAAGCACAGCTTAACAAAGTTTTGTTTGATATAGAAACAGATTTTTTTTTAAAAGTCTTATTTCTTGCCAATGTGACACCACTGGGAATTGTATGATAGTTAAGTGACAAAAATACATGTCATGGCACAAATTACTTTTGTAAGAGTTTAGCACCAATCTTTAGCTTTATTTGTCCATATTCCAGAGAGTCAACAATAATATTATTCAAACATTCTCTAAATATTTATGCAAAGATCATCTTCAATATAAATGCATTTCACAAACAACAGTGAATGAAATTGAATTTTCAGGAAAAAGAAGAAAGTTAGTATCTAGAATAAAACCTTGGGGCTAAGACCATGTAGGCTTCAAATTCAGATTGTTGATTGATCTAAGACCTACATCCTAATTTTCAAAGATGCTTTAGAATTTGAAGAAACCAAACTGGTCAGAATTGTCTATATTTTACTTTAGTAACAAAGATTACCAAAAACTTAGCAGCATAATACAACTAAAGTTAATTTCTCACACTATCCAGGAAACTTTGATATCATGACATTTCCTTCGTAATACCAGATTTCCAACTTCACTGCAACAGAAGTGAGAAGGGAGACTCACACACCAGGTCTTAGGTAGTTAAGCTGGAAATTCCTATCACTTCAAGTAGGGCCACTGGGCAGGACTAGTTCCATAGCTCTGTGCCAGACAAAGGGGTCAGGAAATGTAATTGCCCATAGTGCAAAAAAGTGAGGAGAACTGGTGACATTGGTGAAGGTTAATGATGTCTAACTCCAAAATCAATTGACATCAAACAGTTTTGATTTAGAGCTACCTCTCTCTGAACTAGGTTGAAGAATGTACCCAAGTCAATGCTTATGAGGAAACTCATAAGAGGATCATAATGGGAAATAATATATCTGTAGATGTAGTTAGTTAAGATGAGGTCATACTGAATTAGGATAGGCAATAAATTCCAAGACTGGTGTCCTTCTAAGAAGGTCGGGTGAAAGCTCAATGGAAGAGTACTCAAGGAAAAAAAAAAAAAAAGACACTCCATAAGAAGGTCATATAAAGACACAGAGAGACACACAGGGAGAATGTTGTGTGACAGTGGACATGGAGATTGACATGATGCATCTACAAGCAGTGGAATGTCTGGCTCGTAGCAACCATCAGCAACAAAGCATAGAACAGATTCTCTAGAAGGAGCTTCCAGAATAAACCTTGTCAACACTTAGATTTCACATCTTTAACCTCCAGAACTGTGAGGGACTAAATTTGCTATTTTAAGCTAACTACTTAGCTTGTTGTGGCAGCCATCGGAAACTGATATTCTAATCTCTCCCCAGAGAAATGCAGAAACACTGTCAAACCAGCTCCTGCTCAGGGTTTGGCTTCATTTTAACAACTTTGTATATTTGTCTTGAAGAAACAGTCATAAAATATATTGCAATGCACTACTTAAATTGAATAGAATATCATCTAATGATTGACCAAAGGATAAGTCTGCTCTTCTTATGTTGATATTCTGTTTAAGTATTTGTTCTAGAACTCTGGAAATTCGTGAAAAATTTGAAGTCTCCAGGGAAGTTAACAACAATTAGAATGGAACTAATGGTTGTAGATTTTATTGTTTTTTTACTGCTTCAGTAGTGATGAAAAGGTTAGGCATTGAGCTGGAGTTAAAATTAGAGTTAAATACTTGAAAAAATGCTGGAATTTCCATGCCAAGGTCACCATTTAGCAATTTTACAAATAGCTAAATGGTGTTCCAAAGTAGGTTGTAATAAAAACCAGGTCAATGGAAAGATAGAAACAAAGTGCTTAAATTATTTTTTTAAGAAATATGAGACATCCTCTAAGACAATAACTTTCTTCTTGTGAAGAATAACTTTATTCTCTACTCAAGCTATGGTCTTCCAGCAACAGATCACTTCCAGAATTTTCAGACTATTTTGCTTTCCTAGGAACACTGTCTTGTGTAATGTCTGCAATGAAGCAGAAATGAACTACAAAACACTGAAATTTATGTTATGTCAATTTATTGATGTTAATATTTAGTTTCACTTTGCAAATGCAACCACCTTTGAAGCATGCTTATTGTTCTTTACAGCATCTTATTTCAAGTTCCTTTTTTTGATGTTTATTGTCTGAGTTTTCTAGTTAGATGGAGAAAAAAATCACTTAAGTGGCCTTCTGCAACACTGAAATGTACTGAGGTATTATCTCTGATGTGTCACCATTCACAAGAGGTAAATATGAAAGCCAAATATACTTCAGCAATGTCCTGTGATGGGAAAGAGGTAATGGACAACCTCTGCATTTGGGATTACAATCCAATATAATAGTTTAATGTATCTACATGGAGGCCTGTATATAACAACTAATACCAAAATATCTTGAAAGCTAATATTTTCAGGCTTATAGCTCCACCAAGTCAATATGGCTTTTCAAATAACATAGCTGGTTTTAATATTACCAGACCTAGAATAAAACTATTCTTTTCTGTGACTGCTGTTAAGTGGAATAAGAGCATTAAAAAGAGACAAGACCCCTCATCTCTCTGAGAAATATAGTACTGACTTGATTTGTAATACGGAGACAGAATTGCTCCCAACTTTCGTAATATAATCCATAAGACCAGCTGACTTACATTTTCTCCAGTTTTTACAAAACTTCGTCATTCTTCCATTTCTTCTGATCTTCCATTTGAGTGCAGGCTGGGTATTTTTCATTATTATTAAAGAGTTTAAATCTTTAATAACCATGTGTTAATGTTATCTAGAAAGTTTTCTTTCTTAAAAAAAATTCCATTTCTGCATTCTGCCTAAAATATATTCATACTTAGATTATACTGTGATCATTCATCTCTGACTTTCACGTAATGGGTTTGTACATTCTCTGCGTGATCATATCTCTGTGTCTCCTGTGACTACTAATAAGAAAGGTCATTAAGTTCAAGAATGATTAACAAGATAGATTCTGTGCCTGAAGCATTGTAGCACTATTTTTAAAAATCTCACGCCCTGATGACAGTGATTGAGATGATAATGGTAAAAGCTATGACTTATCTAGCTCATACTTAGTAGATTTTACAGGAAAATGTGACAGAAATAAACAAAAATATTTTTGAATGACTTCTATACCACTTTTACTGAAGGTAGAGAAAAACATAAACAGAGTACCTGCTCTCCTACAATTTAGAATCTCAGGAAAGTTTAAAAACCCAAAGCAAGGCATATATTCTTATCTTTCATTCTTTGTAGACAGCTCTCTAAGCTATCCAATCTGTGCTACTAACAGATTAATCAAAGATAACACTTAATAAAATGTTTATTTTTTCCTATTCCTCATCAGATCATCTCACTTAGAATTTACTTCCATACTGTTTTATCACATCAATTAGGTGCTCATGGGGATTCAGTCACTAATATCTGAAATTCAGAGAAAATTAATATACACTATACAATTTAATTTTCAACCTATCTATATCATTTAATTTGTATTGCCTCTAAGGTACTCAAAAATAATAGACCACCTACAATTTAAATTATATTTTAGTGCTAAATGTAATTAAAAGAAAAGTAAGAACAAGAGTTGATTTTTCCATAACTCTGAGCAAGGCTAACAATGCTTGCATTAACTGATGTGGAATACAATGTGATATTATTAGCATTTGGTGTTTCATACTCTGTGGTTACCTTATGTACCCAATCTATTATGTGCAGTTATCAATGCAAAATCTTTATATACAGGCTTTTTAATGCACTAAAATTAAAATTTATACCATCGAACATTATAGTATTTGCCTATTTTTAATCTGCAAAATGACAATTAAAGACTATAAAATAGTAATGAAAAATCCATAATGAAAAGAACTATTTCTCTCCCAGATTTGATTAATATTATGACAATCTGCTTTCCTGTTACCATACATTTTACATGGAGTGATGTGTCTTTTGCCAAGATTTGAAAATTATCTTTTGAATTCTTACCAAAAATAATCTTTCAGGCTAAACCTCAAAGACAAAACATTTAGTAGACTTATTGAAATACATTCTAATATTCATATTAGTGGAGCCTCCTTTTTTATGGGTGATACAGTTCTGGTATATCTTTATTAGAAATCTGCAATTAAAAAGTATAGCATCTGAGAACAGCTTGGAAGATATCAAGGGAATCAGACTTGTAAAAAGTATTCTCAAAAAAAATAAGAAATCTAATTTTAGTGTTGGATGAAGAGTAAAAATTATTTTTCCCAATGAAATACAGCAATGCATCGATTTTTTCCATCCCTTCAATAAGAAGCTAAAAGGCAGAAAGGCAAAGATTGCTAGACACATTACAAATTATTAATCTATAATATGCGTTCATTAAATTCAAGCCTTATTTATCTATAATATTGTTTTTTTAAATTTTACACATATAAATTTTAATTACTGAAGATGTTGCCTTAACTATTCTTTCTTAGGAGAATCATTTCAGTTGATATAAAACATACACAGAAACTGTATCACCAAGAAAGCACAGAGGAATATAAAACCTGCTGAAAGCTAGGACTATTGCAGTCACCTGGGACAAATTTTATCCCTTCCTGTGAGGACGCAGAAAATGAGAAATGTATATAGTTTTTCCCTGACAACCAAATAAATGAAGTTAGAGCCTTGAGACAAGAATGTAAAAAATCATAAGCATTTATAGCAAGCAACAGTCAGCTCTTAGAATATGAACAATTAAAACTCATAAAGAAATGATAAAGGGAAATTTAAAGTGCCATAATTTCATCAGTGCATGCTGTGTGCATATATTGAAATATCATATAGTACACTGTAACTTATTCACATGAATAATCAATACATGATAATCAAAACATAATGAAAGTAAATCCTGGGTTCAAATTTTTCCCTTAAAGAATCAATCTCTTCACCTGTTATGAAAAATTTAGAGAAAAACACTATCTTCATTAGGCATATGTATCTATCACAAAAATGGCATAGATGTTAAAGGTCTGCTATGAAATAAGTTTTCATACTGAGTTCCATATTGGCTTATACTGTGAGCATTCATCTCTGATTTTCATGTAATGGGTTTGCACATAGTCTGCTTAATCATATCTCTGTGTCTCGTGTGAATACTAATAAGAAAGATTGTTAAGTTCAAGAATGATTAACAAGACAGATTCTGTGCCTGGAACATTGTATACAACTGAAGAATTTCCAGATGAAGTTAGAGCACCTCTCCCAAGGTTGTCTAACATAACCTTGCTAACTTAACTGTATCTTTCCTTGCTGAACATTACCGTTATGGCTACAAAGATGATGTGAGTTCAATCCACAGTGAATGAATGGAATGTTAAAAATAAATGTAGAGCCAGGTGCAGTGACACCTGTAAATCCCAGCTGCTCAGGAGGCTGAGGCAGGAGGATCAGAAATTCAAAGCCCACCTCAGCAACTTAGTGAGACCCAGTCTCAAAATAAAAATTAATAAATAAAAAAAGGACTTGGGATGTGGCTCTGTGTTTAAGCACCCCTGAGTCCAAACCCTGGTACCAAAAAATAAAAATAATAAATAAATAGGCATATACATAGATGTCCTCCAATATTGATAAAGATCATTAATCTACTATTTTAAAAAGTAAGAATATTCACATTTTTGAAACAGGTTTTTGTCTTATCTACATACACCATTTAATAAAATCTAAACAACAAAATAAATAAACTTTAAAAATACCCAAATAATTGGCATTCTTTTCATTGTAAACTATCAGTCTACGTAAATGTATAAGGTATAAATTTATGAGATACAAAATGATGTCATGATTTATTAATACAATGGGAAATAACTAAATCTGGCTACTAAACATTTTTCATCACCTGCTTAGCATTCTTTGTGATAAGAACATTTGGAATTTACTAAGTGATTTTGAAATGTACATACTCTGCTCTGATTACTGTAACAATTCTGTGCAATATATCTGTAAAAAGTAAATATTCCTCCTGAGGTTTTGTACCCTTTGACCTGCATCTTCTCATTTCACCTATTCTCCAGCCTCAGTAACCACTGTTCCACTCTCTGCTTGTGTGAGTTCAGTTCTTTGAGAGGTGACAACATGCAGCATCTATCTTTCTATGCCTGGATTATTTCATTTGACCTGATTTTCTCCAATTCAAGTCCTAGAACCAGACATAAACAAATATGCATATGCTACATTAATATCCCCTTATTTTGGCCAGACCTACCCATTCAAAAGAAGGATCTCTTCGACCCAACCACAAAATCTGATACTCTACAATGTGAAAGGATAAAAGGAAACCAAGGTTCAGAGATGAAGTGTTCCATTTCTCTGTGGAACAAAGGTCATGTAATTTCATCCTACAATTAAAAGGAGATTATTGACCTGTAATCCCAGTGGCTTGAGAGGCTGAGGCAGGCGGATTGCAAGTTCAAAGCCAGCCTCAGCAATTTAGCAACAATTTAGAAACCTAACAAGACCCTGTCTCAAAATAAAAAATAAGGCAGGCTAGAGATGTAAATCAGTGGTTAAGAGCCTGAGCCCTGGGTTCAATCCCTGAGAAGGAAGGAAGGAAGGAAGGAAGGAAGGACAGGAGGAAGGCAGGAAGGCAGGAAGGAAGGGAGGGAAGGAGGGAGGGAGGACAAGAGAGATTATTGTATTGGCTTAGTGTTATCTTTGAACCTTGTGGACAGAGTCCTGATTGGGTGAACTTATCTCATCTGCTCTTTGACAGTAAACCTAGAGGATAAACATCTTAGTCACAAAGTTCTAAACCAATACACATTATTATTTTGCCCTGCTTCTAAGTCCGGTTTTCTACCTCACTATCTGAATCTCATACAAAACATGCTTGATTTTGACAACCTACCTTAAACAGGCTACTATAACTCTCTTAATAAAATGCCTTTGTGTCCTCTATTGTCTCTCAACTAAATTATGTAGATATGGAGGACATGGGTAGGTGTGGCTTTAATTTCACCTGACCATAGCTAGCTTGAATAATCACTACTGTAATTACACCTGAGTAACCCTGCATAATTTCCAAGAATACTATAAATAATCAAAACAATGATATTGGTATGTGGAGCTTTATAACCAGACCCTGATACCTCAGTGACATAAATATGTCTGCCATCTTTGATATTATCTTGTTATGATCACTTTATAAGCTCTCTCTGACCCAAATTGCAGGGATTCACTGGTTTTGCTGCCACACAGGACCACACTTCTCTCAGTAGGTGCACAATAAATTATTGTGTGCAATCTTGGATCTGTGTTCCTGTTCTCTGATCCCATGGTACTTTGCAGGTAATTCTTGTACCCTGGGCTTGTGTTTGTCCAGAAAGAAGGTCATTTTCTTTGTAGTTCCCTGCTATATGCTCAGTACCTATAGCAGTACCTAGCACTTAGTAGCATAAGAGAGAGAAAAAAACGCTTCCTTATGCCCTTCTAATTCTTTGGTTGGTCTATGAATTAAAGTGACATAAAACAGATGAATTGGAAAAACACAATTTGAATTGCATACTTATGCACAGGGATCCCACAAAATTATGAGAGTGGAAAAAAAAAGCCAGAATATTGAGGCTTATATATCATCTGGAGCTACAGAAAGGAAGAGGGTAGGGGTTTGTTTTGGGAAGGTGGTGGAAGGAAATTATGAAAGAGTGGGGAGACAGGACGTATAAGGAATAAAAATGGCCTTTTCATGCAGACAAACGTCTCTTGGGTAATAAAACTTGTCCATTCTTCCTGGTACAGCTAACTTTAGTACTAAGAATTATAGATACAAAATTCCTCTTTAAAAAAAAAAAGGTTTTCACATTTTATTTTAGGCAGTTGAGGGTCAAGTAAAGAGTTTATCTTTTATTGGCTGATTCTCGATTTCTTTTAGCTCAAAATTATCCGTATGTCAAAATAGCATGTTTGGGGATAGCAAAATTCAAAAGATTGGCATATTTTAGGGTAGCATGTCCTGATCTCAACCAGTAGCACTTTGTAAAAAATTGTAGAAACAAATGAAGGGGTCCACAAACTATAATTAAGGATTTCTTCCCAAAGCATCATCTTTAGCTTTTGGCATTGCCAGCAGGATCGTTTCCTACCATACAAATTTAACAAAGAAAAGGGAGCTGATCATTTCAAGTGTGGTCAATCGTTTTCTATCTAGAATTATGCAGTAATGCCAGGCCCTGAAATAAACATATAACAAGTGAAAGAAGTGAAGACCCAAAAGACTGCAACTGCACCACTCAGATTGGTTATTGCACACTTGTTTTCAAAAAGGGAGTGCTCAGAAAGCCTGGAGAATCCAGCTTGGAAAATGAACCAAGGACCTAAGGGACCTAGGTGGAAGGAAGGACTAGTCAAAGTCATGCTCAAGGAACAGGGAGACACTACCATATGACTTTCGCTACTGTTGCTGCTGCTTTCCATGATTTTCTCATTGGTAATGTGTGTGTGTGGTGTGTGTGTGTGTGTGTGTGTGGTGTGTGTGTGTGTGTGTGTGTGTGTGTGTGTGTGTTGCTAGCTAGAGTTTAAAGTATGCAAGTTTGGTTGAGTCTTTGTTCTGGGGAAGGGGAGATCTCTTCTCTTTGACTTCTTCCTTTTTAGCCTCTCACCAAGACTCGCCTAATATAAGGAATCTGCCCCAAGTGAGAAGCGGGTTTCGGACTAGGATAACCCACACTCAAGTTAAAACCAAATAGCCACCCTTCACAGATACCCATTAGAATGTATTTCTAAATAATGCGTCACAATGATAAGTAGCAGTGTGCTACTGAAATATTAAGTTAAATTGCTAAAGACATCTCAAATGTTCTGGAAACTGTATGATTTTTTTCAGTTTTAAAAAGAGTTTTGGTAGCTTATTAGAGAAAGATGATTTTGATTCTTCTCAGAGAAGAGCAGTTTTAGCTATCCCTAAATTTTATAGAATAAGCATGACTAAAGAAATGAATATATATTTTTCTAAGAAATAAAATCACAGAATGTAAAGTTGGAAAACAAAGAGTGGGGGATTGCTCTAATTTGGTGACATTTTCTCTAAAGTCTACACATTTTGCTAAAAATAAAACTAAAAATCAAGACTAATTGACAAGGAGTAGCTTCCAGGAGGTTATTCAAAAGTTGTCTTATGAGAAAAGTAAAAGAAATATTAGATTGTTATTTTAAAAGGAAAATGGACAAGCAACATAAACAGGAAAAGGCAAGTCCTACAGGCAAGTGCTAATGGGTCTGTTCCATGGGGCTTTGGCACATATTCAAATGTTTTGCTGTTGGGACCTTCCAATATTGATGACAGCATTGTATTCATCTTTAGCATAATTTAATTCACCTCTTCACCTCGTATGTTTTATACTTGTGGTTCTTTTAGCCCAACATCTCAATGTACATTCATATAGTTATAGCACTTCAAAACAATTAACATCTTAATGGTAATTACCAGTTACAAAAAAAAAAGTTTAAAAGATTTTATTTACAATACTGCATTGCTAATATCAAAATTTAAAGTAAAAGACTGACTTTTTATCTATCTAGTACAATTAATCACCGAGATAAACTCATTCCTACAGATTCTATAGCTAAAGTAGTGCTTTAGAATGCATCTCCACAAATATGGAAACACATAGGACCAGATCATATTAAGAAAATATTGATAGAAGGAGAGAAAAAATTAATCCCGATGCTATACACATTAAATTAAAGGTATGTGAACCCGAACCACCTAAATCACCTAAATGCTGAGCTTCAGATTTCTTAATTACGAAACAAGAGATAACAACTCAATCTTAGTTCTATAAGAGTGCTATGAGGTTTTTATGTAAACACGGATAAGAATGATGTTCATAAAATATTAGAGTCATATTTTTATGGTTTCTACCTATTTTCCAAATCTATTTTCAGTACCCTTATTCAAATAGGCTGTTCGATCTTTCTTGTCAGCTTCAGTATCATTCCTTCATGGCTTCAGCCCTTGCTATTGCACAAATCTTTATCTTTGTTTCCATCATCCTGTTGAGACTGTCTAGCAATCAATATCTAATAATTCCCTTTCTGACAATATAAGCTGGAAACATGTAAATTTTTACTATTCTTTTTATTCCTCATCACTCTAGCCAAGTAATAACCAATATACACTGAAAAATATCTTCCCCAAATTGCATTTTCAATGACTCCCTTCCTCTTAAGTGACTGACATAGGGAAAAAAAAATCAAAAAGTATTTAGAACCTAGGAGATTTTCTTTCACATTTTCTTTGGTTACACTTTGTTCTATATGATTATCCACCTCTAATTCATTAGGGAAATAAGAAAGCTAAAAACTATTTAAATGGTAGAAATCAGAGAAAGGCCAGTGAAATGGATGTAAATTGGTTTATAGTATAAAAGTAATTCTTTCTTGCACTAATGGAACTCAATTTGAATTAGCAAATATAAACTAAGTGAAAAATACAGACTTATGATTCCATATGCTTTTTAGTACATCTAAGAAAATCAAAATTGGTTGCTGCAAGTGAAAATGGATTTTTTTTTTACCAGTCCAACACTAAGAAGCTCCCTTGAGAACCTGAATGTCAACAGTAAGAAAAATTAAACTACTAAAACCAATTCCAAAACATATTTATGGATGTAATTGTGAGGCAGCACTCTGAGCTTGTGACACTTTGAAATATAAAATTGTGTGAGTCCTTGTATGTGTGATTATGAATGAACATCTGCATCTTGAGCTGTCCAGACCAATTTACTTGTGAGATGGAAAACAAATCTAATAATCATGAAGTTGTTTTATGATTTTATGCCTCACAGATTGACTTGATACTTATTACGGAAGATAACATTAATATTATCAAATTCACAGTACTAGTCAATTAATAGAAAATAATACAATAAAATTTTTAATCATATATTGGAAGTGTGATGATACTCAAGACTATGGAGTGATTTGAATACCATTTCAGGGTATTAGGACCAGGGATTGAACCCAAAGGGTGTCAACTACTGATCCACATCCCAAGCCCTTTTTTAATTATTTTAATTTTGATACAGGGTCTAAGTTGCTTAGAGCCTCGATAAGTTGTCCAGGCTGGCTTTGAACTTGTGATCCCCCTGCCTCAGCCTCCTAGGTTCCTGGGATTACAGGTGTGTGTCCCCACACTGGGCTGAATATCTTATTTTTCCCATAACAGTTTTATTTAAACTTTCCTCAATTGGATATCTAATGAAAACAATGTTCCTAAAGATAGATTCTTTTAATTTGCATCAATATGTTTCCCAATATTGAATAGAAAATCTATATTACAGAATAAAAAGCATTGAAATTGTTTAACATGTGTATTTTATGTATAATTTAAAAAATAACACACATGGATTTAACCACCTATGAAACTTCATGTAGAAAGCTGGGTTTGAGAATCATATTAACTTTCTTGAGTTTAATGCTGTTTTCATTACAGTGTGCTATTTCAAATGTTTTATGTTGTAATAATTTAAATAATAATATTTTATTATATAATTTATGAAAAATTCTCCAATAGACCAAAACAGAATTTCTAATTCTTTACCTGAAGCACAATGTATTATTTCTAGACTATTTATTCTTCCAACATATCTTTCATTTTAATATTTTTGCCTGAGTGTTAAAATTTGCTAAAAGCCATTGAAATATGTTAATTCCCAGAATGCTTTACCCTTCCAATAGTTAATTTTCCCTATTAGTAATATAAATCTTCAATGATTTCATGACCAAGAATTTGATCAAGTGAATATCTTTAAGATAATTTTTTCTTTTTAATAGAAATGGAATGCAAACTAAGAATGACCTTCCTTGTTATTATATATATATATATATATATATATATACACACACACACACACCACACACACACACACACACACACACACACATATATTTGTAACTTCCATGTTAGTCCCTTTTTTCTAATATATATAATAGATAATGATGTTATAAGCATGTCCTCACAGTCATCTGCAGCGTTACACTAAATTCTCAAAGCAATAGTTGTAGATTTGCTCTTCTCTCTCATCAACTTAAGGAAGCACAGAAGAATACAAGTAAGAGAGAATAATATTAAATAACTAACCTTAAGTCCATTTTAATTTCTTAAACAGAAAAAAGAATGCTCACAAATATCCTTACTTTAAGTATTTTCAGTTACAAAAACTTTCATCATACCACACAGATAAATAGATAGATTTATCTGGCAGATATATTTATCTATAAATATATATATTTATAGATAAATAGATAATCTAAAATTATTGTGATTTGAGTAGTGAAAATTGGAAGTATGACAATAAATTTCTATTAGTGTTGAATATTTAATCATTAACTTAGGAGAGGTAACTGATGATAGCAAAGAAAGGATTCAACTGCAAATATGGTGGAAAAAGTGGTACCAGGATTTCCTTCACTCTGGAGATAATTATTCCCAGGACCAACTAACTATATGAAGCAACTATGTTTAGGCATTGATCACCAGCCAATACAAAGTTGTGACTTTCGGAAGTAGAGAAACACAAGAGGTGAACTGTATATTTCACCAGTTTTCCCCTGAGGATACTTTCTGGACCATGGTGCAGGGAGAGAGAGCTCAAGCAGAATATGGAAGTTCACTGAAGGGAAGAAAATAAGGACTGAAGTTTGGGCTTCTGTAGTAGCTGCATATTGTGGCACAGGACCAGGGAGAATAGGAAAGTAGCAGAGGGGAAAACAAAAGCATCTATGTAGAGGTTCCTTGCAGGTCCTTGAACTAGGACTGAGCTAAGGAAGCACAGGGTCAGAATTCACAAAGTCTAGCAAAGAGCTCTATTTTGGAATTGATGACTGAAGACAGACATCATAGCTCATATGTTAGATATTGCAATTCCAGCCAAGCAATAACGAAGAAATCCCACGGAGTACTCTGAGGATTCACTTGATTTCTGAAAGGCCATGTTTTAGAAGAAAGGCTCAAGCCTTTGTGCTGTGACTAAACACTAAGACAAAGAACAAAACCAAAATAGAGCAGCTCTTCTAAAGAATATAACTAAATCTATCAAGATCAGAACTGTTTTCTATCATTAGTCAATAGGGAGATGTGAATTGAAAAGCCATAAGATGTTTCTTTGCTCAGTGGAATAGCCAAATTAAAATGACTGTCAACACTAAATCCCAGCAAGGATGTGGAGCAACTGTAACTTTTATTCACTGTGAGTGGGAGGATAAAATGAAGAACTAGTTTGGAAAATCATTTGGTATTTTCTAAAAGTGAATATACATATTCTATAGGTCTCTGCCACCCTACTCCCAGGTGGATGCCCAGGAGAAATGAAACCAGGTGTTGCCAAAAGCCTTCTACAATAATCTTATTGCAACTTATTCACGAATGACAAAAATGGGAAGAAATTCAAGGGATAGCAATAAACAAACATTATTAAATTCACAGTATATTCATTTGGTGAAATACTACTCATCAAGTATAAAAAGAATAAACTGCTGGTACAGGCAATATAATTTTAAAAACAGTACTTTGAAGGGAAAAAAATCCAGACATAAGAAAGTAAATATGGTGTAATTCCACATTCATAAATTACTGGAGTAGAAAAATATAACCTATGGTATAGAAATCAAAACCTTCCTTACTCATGGTTGTATGAATTGCCTAGAAGATTAACACAAGGAAAATGTCTCATTTGATGGAAATGTTCTTTATCTTTTGTTTTGTTTTGTTTTTGTACATGGGATTCAATCCAGGGGCACCTAACCAGCAAGCTAACTCCCTAGTCTTTTGTTATATTTTATTTAGTGACAGGGTCTCTCTGAGTTGCTCAGGGCCTCAATAAATTGCCAAGGCTAGCTTCGAACTCATGATCCTCCTGCCTCAGCCTCCCTAGCTGCTGGGATTACAGGCATGCGTCACTGCACCTGGCTTAAGTTCTGTATCTTAATGTGATAGTCAACCATTTGTTAAAACTCACCAAATTATACACTTCAGATCTTTGGATCTCAATGTAGGTACATTTTGCCCTAATTTTAAAAAGAGTATATAAGAGGATTATAGAGACAATTCATATTAGTCACAAAAGCCCTAAAGGACCTAATTAGGCTTTTTTAAATGTGCTCTGCTTTATTATTGAAATGAAATCAGTAAGATATTAAAGAAAAGTAATGGGATACAGGATAATTGAGATGGAAAAAAAAAAAAAGAAAGAGGCTTCCTTAGGGAAAATATTGAGCTCTCCAATGATAGCTAAAATATCTATAAAAGGAAAATTTTGAACTTGAAGGCCAGAAGAAGAAGAGTAAAACAGCTGGTATGTCTTTAAAGAAGAAGGAGAAAATGAAGGAGAATTAAATACCAGAGATATGCCCTACTAGACAAGCAGGGAGCAGGAAATGGCTCTGAAGGAGCAGGAAATGGCTCTGAAACCTGAAGCAAAGGAGAGATGACCTTGAGAGGCAGGTGGCAAGCTTGTAACTGTCCCTCAAGTCTTGTTATATAGGCTTCAAGAATACCAACAGCAGCTTTTACTCAGAAATCTGCTGAGGATGAATATCCAGTTGGAAAATAAAGTAGAGGAACGAGGGGGATTTTCTCTGGGAAATAGTTTTATGTACAGAAAGAATTGTAGAGCAAGAGGCAGTAGTACAAGCCATTATGCACAACACATGCTGATTCACATTGAATGTGAAATTAGGCCACCAAAAAGAGCCCACCTGTGTTGAAATTTTGGGTCATCACTAATATAACCTTCAAAGAGGCTGTATGAACAAAAAGATCTCAATATGCTCAATAAGTAAGAAACGCACTTTAATCTCTGTGCCTGTGACTTCCATTATTACAAATGCATATATGTATTTGCCTCCCTCTGAGAACAGGTGTGCTTTTCCCTTAGATGTGGTAAGGGCACATTGCCAGTGGCCTCTCCAGACACCAAGTGGAACTAAAATAATAATAATAAAAACATACCTTCTACTTTCCTTCCTATGGACACAGAAAATCCTCCTGTGATCTTTGACCAAAGGTAATACACCAGCTCTTGCTTGTTTTCTGCTCACAGGCCGTTGGCCAGAACCAGTCCCATGTTCCGTATTAAAATTAAATTTAAGGTAGTTCTAATAGTCCGTCCATGGAACCAAATTATCAGGTCACAAAATTAGTTCTAGCTAATAGGCCATTTGAGCAATACCAAGGAGCATAGAACGTAAGGACCAGTATTAGTTAAGACAATAGTATCAAGGGTCGGAGTACTTGGGTTTGAATCCTGGTTCCATAATGAAACACTGAGCCACTTTAATTTCTGTGTGTCTTAGTTTCTCTTCTTAAAAACCACGAAAATAACTGTTTATTTCTTACAACTGTCATAAGGATTACAAAAGATAATGCCTATAAGATTTTACCACAGATCCAGACACACAGAAAGTGTTCAACATAAATGTTGGTTATAAAACTACTTTATCTCCCTCTGGCTGCCTTCTGCCCAGGGTGGAGATGGACGATGAGCACTGTGTCTGCCTGTTCTTACATGCAGCCCCTCAGCCCTGCCTTCCCTGCTTCAAAGAGAAAAATATTAAGCTACCAAAGACAAAAATCATTTTCAGAAAGAATTGAAAAAAACTTTCTGATTCACCTTTATGACTTGGAAGAAAGTTCAGCTAGTTAATGTAATGATTTAAAAGAACAGTGTTTTAAATCAAATCCAAATCCATTGTAATAGAAAAATAATAATAGGTTTCAACATTCGTGTGGCCACTATTTAGTTTGCTCTTGACATAAATTATCTATTGTAAGAACCAAAGGAGACAAGTACTTTATAGATGAGAAAAACTTTGGCTGAAAGAGCTCACAAAACAAACTACTAGAACAGTGCCTGGCACTATATTACAATTATGGGAATTCTGTCAGGGTTGACAGGATTAGTGACCAAGAGATCAAAGGATCTTTACTTTGCTGGAGAAAGCCTACCTGAAATGGTAGTGATGATATGGGGAGACTACTATCTCACCTAACGTTTTTAGGTGTTTAGAAGTTTTTTAGATGTTTCTTTAGTTGGGACAGTACAGTTCATATTTTTTTGTAAGTTAGCAACTATGGAGAGTACAAACAAAATCAGAAATAATTTGTCAATGTATGTAAGAAACCCCTTTGGGACTCCTTTCAAAACCTAGTAGGGCTGAGAGAGATGAAGGAATATGTTATTTTTCAACAAACTAAAATTTGAACCAAAGAAATTTAGGCATAAGTGTATTGTGGCCTGAGTAGGGTCATAGATGTTTTATGACAACTTAATCAATTCTACTAATAAGGAACCCATCTATCCCCTGCTTCTAAGCTTATTGCCCAAGGGTGTCAGCCATCCACAACAAAGAATTAAGAAGCATGGTCCCAAACAAAAGGAGAGTATCACTCAACCCAGTATATATTGGCCAAAAAGCCAGCAGCATTTCTTAATGGGATTATGTTTAATCTGAAAGGACAAGGACACTACTAGAGATAATGTAAAACATGGAATGGCCTGAAGTGGCAGTGAAATTATTCAACTCCTGGACTGGAGGAGCTCTTAATCAGGGCCCCTGGAATGCTGCAGCAATTTAATAAGTTTAAATTGGTTTCACTCCGGTAGATCCAGATTTGTGTTACAGATGTTATCCCACCCAAATCTCCTATACAAGTTCATTAAAAAGGGGATCATGCCTACGCAATCTGTGGAGATTTAAAAATAAATAAACTCTAAAGCTAGAATATGGGAAAAGAAAAATGTTGTAAGATGGGAACGCTTACTAAAAAATATGCCTGAGAGTGTGCTTTTAGACCAAATGAAAATGTCTATAATACAAAAGTTTATTGATCTGTACTTTCATTTCATTCTATTAATCTTTGTACAGCATTTTAACATAACCATGTGAAATATGAACACTTGAGACAAAAACACAAAGATAAATGTGTTCAAAAATAGTAAATCCAAATGGATCTAGTAAAGGTACAGACACAATAAGCAATAGAGTGTAAACATAGATGGAAAAAGATGGTGTCCACGAAGAAGAGGGACTAGGGGATTTCTAGGGTTCCGAGGATCTACACAAGTAATCTCTGTCCTTATACTTAAAAAAAAAAAATTCACATCTACACTCCTAAACTAAAAGAGGTTTGTAAATACCTATCACCATGCATAAAATAACCCATCACACTTCCAAACAGAGAACACTGAACAGGGCAACAATTAGTTGATTAATTATTCATCAGTATTGCCAATGTTCTTCCAAAGAATGAAATATACTGAGCATTTTCTCACTTTCACAAGGGCACTGGCTAAGTGCCTATTAAATGAATGTAACTAATCATGGTTTATCAGTACAAACTGTGCATAAATGTATCAAAATTCAAGTCACCACACCATTCAACCCATAAAATCCAGCAGGTGGTCTGAAGAACATTTCAGAACAACTAATCTATTAAGCAACCTCCATCACTGCCTAAATAACTTTAAGCAGAACCATAATTATGTGCAGGTGTGGATGATTGTACCCCAAATGCAGTAAAATGGTCACATCCAAAAGTATTAAAAATAGATAAGTTTGAGGCAGATGCTATAAAGAAAGGAAACTATCCTTTAGGTCTGAAACAAAATTAATTACCCAGATTTTTAAAAAACAAACAAACCTGATAGCTAGCTTGTGGATCTAGGTCAGCCTAAGACCAAAGTCCACAACTTCTCCATGTCTTCACAATGTCCTTTCATGCACAGAGCTTTTTGAAATGTGTCATAATGGAGTTTCCAGATTTATGAGGGTAAAATGCTATCCACTTCTACTCTCAGAAGTCACCCCCAAAAAATCAATGAACCAACACAGAAATGCAAATCCATCTTTGAAAAACATCCAAGTTGGCATTTTTAACCCCAAAACACAAAGTAAGAAGATAGAAATAATGAGGAAGAGTCACAATTATTCAGCTTAAAGGAGAAAAAACAATCCCACATGTTTGATGAGTAGTTATTTCAGTGGGTTTGACTCCACAAATTTCAGTTTCCTCATGAATAAAATGAAAATAAATCATAGCAGAGAGCATATCACTTTATTTTTTTTTAATTCTTTCTTTATTTACTTTTTTTGGTATCAGAGACTGAACTCAGGGGTACTCAACCACTGAGCTACATCCCCAGTCCTATTTTATATTTTATTTAGAAACAGGGTCTCACTGAGTTGCTAAGCACCTCGCCTTTGCTGAGGCTGGCTTTGAAGTCAAGATTCTCCTGTTTCTGTCTCCTGAGCCACTGGGATTACAGGCGTGCACCACTGCACCCACTGAGCATATCATTTTACTGAAAGAAAAATAATTGGGTTTAAGTTGTAGAAATACCTACCATAAATCTCCCTGGAGAAATTTACTAGATATGTTGGGGGAGGTGTAGTGCAGACCTGTCACCCCAGGGCTGCTGATACAGATGTGGGAGCCACTGACACTAAATGAGAGTTGATGCTCTATGAGTGAAATGTGGGACAGGAAATAGGTATAGCAGATGAGACGTGTACTCCTTCGAGAAATTATGATTAATTATAAAAGCCTTTAAAGAAATCACAATAGTAATGAAAATTGAGAACTCAGGGCTGGGCACTGACTGACTCACATTCATATCTCCTTATTTCTGACAAGAGTTAAATTCAATAGATAACTATAGTTCTGATCTTACAGATGAGAAAACTGATAATAACACAGTAGGTTAACTGGCTTTTTGTCACTGTGGAAAAAAAAAAGAAAATCAACTTAAGAAAGATATGTTTTGGCTCATGATTTCAGAGATTTTAGTTCATGGTCACTTTTCTCCTTCACTTTGGGCCTTTGGCAAGGCAGAACATTATGGTACAGAGCATGTGTTGAAACAGAATTAATTGTTCACCTCATGGCAACCAGGAGAGAGAGAGAGTGAGAAGGAGTGGGGGAGGGAAGGAGAGAGAAGAGGACAGAGAGGACAGAGATAAGATATAACCTTCAGGGACACAACCCAGTGACCCACTTCCTCCAAGTAGACCCTATTTCCAAAAGTTTCCACTCCTTCCCAACAGTGTCACCAGCCGAGAACCAAGACTTCAACACATGAGCCTTTGTGGGACATACCAGATTGAACTGTAATACATGATAAATTTTATTGCCATTGATATTATTGTCTTTCTGTGCTATCATTACAATGTGATTACATGCCACACAGGTTTTCTTCAGCTAGTTTGAACTATAGGAGAAATATGCATTTTAGAGTGAATTGGCCAGGAAGATGCAGGGATATAGAGGGTCAAGCATAGGTGGACAGTAGCTCAGTAATACTTGAAAAATGAAGGGAGTGTCTTCAGTTGAGGATTTGAGCCTTCCCATACCTCTCCTGTGTATATGACCTCTCCTTCAGGAATGACTTTAATAGATGGCTATTCATGTATTTAAAGGAGCTGGACAAAGACTGTCAAGAGACAACTATGTACATCAAAAGTGAACTAGATAGAGGCTGGGCAGGAGTAATATACCAAAAATAAAACTAGGAAAAGTCATGGTTTGTTTGGAAAAGATAGTTCATTCTGTCAGGTCAAAGCCAAGTGAATCTATTTTAGCTGAATACGTTCTAAAAATAAACCTCATATGGGTAGAGTTTGAATCATCTGTGGATTTCTAAGGTACTCAAAGATAAAAATGTATGTTTCTCAAGAATTTAGCATGTCAAAAGATTGTCAATTAGTAAGCCTGTATCAATGCCACAAATGGTAACCCTTTCCTACAGACCGGAATTATATGAAATGCATTGATCATAGGACAACTTAGAAGAGCTGTAATTTTATCATGGAGAAATAATTTGGTCTTTGCTACTCTGAGAAGCCAATCAAAAGCCATTAAGGTTTTTCTTTGCTCTTTTCTGCTTCCTCTTCTTAATTCAATAAATGTAGTAATTATTTTCTTCACTATTCATTAATCCTACTATCAAGAAAGGATCAGTTATTCACAATCTGTCCTGAAAATACCCAATGACGAAACACAAAAGTTTACTAAAATAATTAAAAAGGTAGTTTGTGGACCTAACCAAAGTTCATTATCACAAATCATCATGTCACTTGAAATGTAGAGGAATCACTGATTCAAACTTTTGGTATAAGTGGGTGCTGTGTCAAAGAGGGCTAACTTTTAGCTTAAAAAAAAAAAAAAGTTTAGCTTTTCTCATCACAGAAGGAAGGAGACTCTAAGCATACGCTATGTTATCCAGCCTCCTTTGCCTTGAGGCATAGCCACATGGCTTGATATTATCCACAGAATAAGAACAGGAGTAATACATGTAATTTGGGGGCCAAGATTTTTAAGAAGAAAATAATATGGATCCAAAGTTAACGTAACAACCAGAAACATTTACATTTACATGAATGAGAAATAACTTTTGATTGTGTTAACCAAAGAATTTTTCTTTAAGTTCTTGCTCTTTCAACAGTATCATTATTTTTTTCCTAGAGTTTTAACGTTATTTAGTTTTGGATTTGGTTGGTTTAAAACAAAAAAAAAAAAGTTTGAATTCTATAAGCAGCAACTAGAAATATAACAGAGCAGGAAAATTCTAAAGAAGAGCTGTACACATGTAACTATTCTTTGAGATAAATAAGTTAACATTTTTTATTTGCCATCCTTGAACATTATCCTAAGAACTTTCCAGAAGTTATCTCTACATAGCTTCACAACAATCCTGGGAGGTTACAACTATTATTATCAATTTGTTCATGATCATCACCATTTCTTTGTCATCAGATGTAATAACTCTGTATGCAAACATAGCTCTAAGACTGTTTAAATATATTTCTGCTTTAGTACTAAGCAAGAGCAATACATTTCAGACTACTCAGTAAGGCAGCATGTATAATATAAGATTCTGCCAGCTATTGACTTTAAACAAGTATCTGAATCTCTCAGGTAAAAGTTTTTTTAAATGGGAAATATGAATAATTTTTCTCTCTCTCAATGGGAGACTGAAAATGGAAAGATAGGACCCAAAGAAATAATATCTCAGGACTTTTAGAAACCTTGATATCTGAGAAATAAATAGCTTCTGACAGTATTAATATCATCTCTTCTTCCTTAGAATAGAAGTTGCAGATTAAAGAAATTCAAGTTTGAATAAGTTCATTACATACCAAAATAACTGCAAAGGTCTTTCAGCCTCAGTAGATCAGCAGTTTAAAAAGTATCTCTGTAACTCAATTTAGATGTCAGTCCTAAAGTCTGATCTTCAGCAGAAGGGGGTTTCAGAATATACTCTAGAAAAATATAACTTCTTGTATGAGTAGAAATCATCAAGAAAATATAACACAGGGCCTATTTATGTGTTTCTATTTATTCTTGCTCCTATTTTATTTCCTACTTTAGTATTTTTATATTATGATATTATTTCAGTAGTACCTTTTGTCTTTCTTCTATTTATTGTTTTTTAATTGGTGAATTGTGGATATACACAAAGGTGAAATTCATATATATGGTATATTCATATATGTACATAGGAAAGTTTGGTCTGATTCATTCCATAAATGTCTCCTTTGAGTTAGTTCCTAAAGAGAGTTAACTTTCTTGGCCTGTGTTCTATACACCTGCAATCTAGGCATTTTATGATTTACAAATACAAATCACCTCTAAAGTACTAGCTCTTAAACTTTACCAATCACAAAATCATCTATAATGTTTAATAAAGTATATAGTAGTGGAGTCTACCCAAAATATCAAGATTTTTATGTCTGTGATAAAGAATCTTAAGTTAATTTCAAAGCAGGTGATTTGAATCCAACTTTGAGGAACAAAGCATCTTAAGCAATTTTGCCCTAATTTAGTTTCACTAAAGACCACAACCTGAAAGGTACTAAAATCCCCATATCTACAAATACTCTGTAAATGCTTGAATATAAATATTTTCCCCTTCCTTCAACATCTTGCTACTTTCATATTTAAGTTTTAAAAAAAAATAGATTGTTTCTTTAATGATCCTTTTGTGTACTTTTGGTCAGGTTGGATAAAGGGAATGTAATTACTGAAATATCAGCTGTAGGGATGATAAAATATTGATGTAAGCTTATCACCTATTACTATGAATACAGCCCTATATTTTTCCATTTCCATTCCAAACCATGTGAATATCCAACAGGAATATACAGGCTTAATTCTGTATGGAAAAAATCTAAATAAGTAGATACCTTTATATTAAACAAAAGTTTAGAGGTAAAATATGTTAGGAATCCTTCAGTACAATCCAGGTGTTACCACATTTAATTGGTATAAAAAAACCTTTTTATGACTTATAATCAATTTAAAAAGTTAAGAGTTTAAAATCATTAATTTTGTATAGAAAGGCTTAAGCAATCTGATTTTAATCAACCTAGTTAAGTGAGAGTGAGAGAGAGGTATGTAAACTCTACTGAATAATTTTCTTTTTAACAAACCAGATTTTTTTCACCTATTTATAGGCCTCCCAAAACTTAATTTATTTCCAGAAAGTTCAGCCTAGTCAAGATGATTCATTTTACCTCTGATTCAATAATTTAGTATCTATTGCTCAGTCTTTGGCAAATGACAGACTAAGCAAAATTGAAGGTTACAGACAGCAGGTTTGGTATACTCAGGGCTAGAATGGACCCCTGAGCACCCAGGGAGGCTTCAGATGGATTATTTGTAAAATATTTATTCAACCAGTCTTTAGAGAAAATGCTGATTAAAAAAAAAAGAGAAAATGCTGATTGGTGCAGTGGGAAGGAAAGAATGAAGAAGAGAAGAGATAACTAGACAGGCAGAATCTATAGTATTTCAAGAAGTCTACTAAGCCCAAGCGCCAAACATACATTTTCTACTTAAAAGTCTGTAATTTATTGGACTAATTCTCCTTAATCAGAATAACCACCATTTACTCCACTGAAACAAAAATCCATGAACTCAAAGGGCTTATGGCTTATCAAATATCCCTCCCTCCACATACAATGTGCTCCCTGAGAGCCTTTGTGCTAACTTTAACTTCCTTTCATCCCAGACATTTCCAATGATGCCATGATATTCCAATGATATATTAATGATCTTTATAGAGTGGCAACTCAGACGACTTTCCCACTGGCCCAAACATTAATATAACATTGAATGTGTTATCTAGAATATTACTGAAATATATGTGTCTAAAATTGTTAGGGAGGCAAGGGAAAAGCTAATAGATTAGAAAAATAGAGAAATATACAATGCAAAGTGCTACAGTTAAGTAGAAAAGGCAGGTTAGGAAGGCAAATTTGAGGGAGGCCGTGAGGGCGTATTTTCCCCAACAGCTGTGATTTATGTCTCAAAATGAGTACTTTTGCTTCAGTTATGGCTTGTGTACATTCTCCCTCATGATACTGTTATTTGTGTATTTATCTCTCCTTTCAGATTACAAGCTGTTTAACAACAGCTTAAAAACAGGAGAGTTTTTAACACTGTATATCCTTAGTTTTTAACACTGCATATGTTGTTCAGAGAAAGCAGTCTTGAGTGAGTCGAATTGAGAGAGGAATTACCTGAGCTCACAATCTTTCAAGTATGGACAGTCCAGACTCACAGACTGCTCCAGATCAAAGGATGATTATGAGAGTTAGTGGCTGAGTTTTAAGTTGACTGTCATTGGGGAATCTGAAGAACTTTGAGAACAAGGTATTAAGGGCTTGATTAATATTGAGAGTTTTTTTTTTTTTCTAGAACACTGAAGTTGGAGTAAGATGGAAATTACAAGATGGGTGTTTAAGTTGTTGGAATAAGATAAGGATGAAATAAAGATGCTGAGAGACAACAGTCATAGGAAAAGGGGAATGTCATGATCACACAGCACGGACCAAAAAGCAAAAGGAACAGTCAGTGATGGTGTCATCTCAATGGTCTTCACATAACAGCAGAGAGAACAGAAATTGCCAACTTTATGTTTGTGTTTTATAACATTGAAAATATTTTTGATGATAGGACACAACATTCTGATACTCAAATAGATAAAGGCAGAACTCTGTTACTTAAAGCATCAAAGCAGAGAGGGCTGGCTGCCAGTCAGGACCACACAGGACCCATAACAGCAAGATAAGCTGGAACCATTAAGGGGCAACTTACGGTTGGCAAGCAGATGCTGTAAGCTAGGTTCCAGGGCTCCCAGCCCGGCAGATTGGCTAATTTGAATAATTTTATTTTCCAGATTTCAGGGCATATAGCCTGTCCCTATGGAAAAGAACCAACTTTCTTTCTTTATAGGATTAAAACCATACGTGGTCACTCATCTCACCCCTGCTTCTCTCTCTCTCTCTCTCTCTCTCTCTCTCTCTCTCTCTCACACACACACACACACACACACACACACACATACACACACACACACACACACACACACACATACTCAGAAACTTATAAACCAGATCTCCATTAACATTATTACTGAAGAAATTATCTATTGAATATTTTTGATGATCTACTGTCAGGAAGAAATAAAACAAATGGTCATAGAGTCAGTGTGGTTTCAGTAATTAGTGTATAATAGTTCCAAAGGAATTTATGTGCTCTTAGACATGGTTGAAGTAAATTGGGCATAGTGACAAACACCTGTAATCCTAGCAGCTCAGGTGGCTGAGGCAGGAAAATCACAAGTTCATGGCCAGCCTTAGCAATTTAGTGAGGCCTTAAGCAACTTAGTGAAACCCTGTCTCAAAATAAAAAAATGAAAAGGATGGGGGGATGTAGCCTCAAGGGTAAATTGCCCCTGAGTTAAAACTCCAGGAGGTAAAGCATAGGAGGATCCAATGATTGAGGTATATTCTAAGCACATGAAGTTAATTATAAGAAAACCACATAAATATCTTTGAAACCAATAGAGATTTAACCACTGGTAGAACCTATTTTAGCATATCTTATGGATCCATGTTAACTTATTTGATTTTTAAAAATGAAACTTGTATCAAATAAAATTGTCCTGGACAAGTTCAGTCGCAAGGAAAACTTAATAGGAGAGAGATCTTGAGCTCAACTTCCTTGAAACAAAAGGCAGGATGGTTTTCAGTACTAGCAGGATTGGTGAGAGAGTCCCGGAGGCTGGGATAGGAGGCTTGGTCAATACCATTGGGCATCTGTGCTGGCTGACTGGCACTCACTGAAGTTGGCTCCTGCCCTCCCACAGAGAGTGGGAGACAGGGCCCTATTTTTCTTGCTGGTGACATTTCAAGGAATGGCTCCCAGGACCTCGACAAAGACCATAGTACTGGGTTGTAAAACTGGCAAGATGATTCACATCTAAGAGGCAAAGAGATCATTTATATTGCAGGTATTCTAAAGCAAAAAATCTTATGGAATCAAAATATATTCATATTTTTTCAAGTATTGACTTTATAAAAGAAAATATACATTGACTTTTTATTTCCTATTTTGTTCTACTCTTAATTTAAGCTATAGTTGTTGAAAACACCCCTTAAATATTGTTTCTTTTGATATTTGTCTATACATTGTTTGAAAAAAGAAATCACTTCTGTAATACATTTTTTTAAAAAATACGTCCATCTTATTTTCCTATTTAGCTCAGCTAATCTAAACCACAGGTAAATTTAGTTTGGGGTTGTAATCTTTGTCATTTTAGAAATGGAAAAGTCATTTTGCTACCTAGCTGTAAAGAAAATTTGCTGTTCAGTAATGTAGATATATGTAAATAATCTATCGTTCATTGAAGAAAGTTAGACTTCTAAAAGACCAGAGGTGAGATTATTATCCATATTTGCAACTAATTTTTTTAAAAGATATTTTCAGAGAAAGAACTATAAAAATCCATTTCTTTCCATTGTATATACCAAATAAGCAACAAAAAATACTGAGCTGTAACAACGGATAAGCCTCTTTTCAGTTGCATTTCACAGAAATAATCATTTTCTTTCACATTCCTCTTACATTTTCGAAACACTTTAAAAATGTTTACATCAGACCACTGCATTATAGTACTTAAAAACTGTACCATTCACGTTAAAACGATCAAACCAAGCCACTGAGCATGCACTCATATTTCACACCACCCATGTCTTTATTGAATTTTGCTTCTTGTTTTTACTATCAAAAGGGCTTATATATTATTGAAAGTCCAACAAAATAACTGAAGTTGGTAATTTTCTAAAGCTACATATAAAAAATTCAAGTGTTCTGAAAGCTAGACCTTTCATTTGAGTGGTAAGGGGGAAACAATTTTAAGACAGAAAGCAAGTGAAATTTTTCAGTTGTTGTTATTGATTTAAAAAATGGTAGTTCTTATGTGATTCGACTGCCACCTAGTGGCAATATTCATTAGACTAGGAGCGTTTCAGCAGTTTTCACAAGCTAATTTTCCATCTTTCTAGTAATTGAGGAGTTTCAAGAGTAAAAACTAAAGCATGAAAAAGTAAATAAGTCCTGATAAAAGAGTTTCTGGATAGCACAAATGGAAAAAGTATACAAACTGAAAGCTATATGTGATTTTAGTTTCTCCTCAAAGCCAGCAATTAAGGAGGTGATTCAGAAGAGGAAGGGAGCCTCTGGGGTCATCTGGTCAGCTGTCCCAAGAGTTCTCAGCCTGTGACTCAGGCTGTGGAAAAGGTGAAGCATTTACACCAATCTGCAGAAGCGATGGCTTCTTGGCTTTCCTTATAAACACTTCCCAATAATGAGTCGTTCTCTTGCCAGGAAATGTGTGTTTGTTTTTACAACCTCATATATTATAATCTAAATTCTTTTTCCCTTGTTCTTTCTTTGGTGGATTTAAAGGGGAAAAAAAATCTATGGATCATCTAGTCAGTGCCAAAAGAATCCTTAGAAACCTAATATGCCATTTTACAGATGACAGAACTGAAAGTCTATTTTTTAAAGTCACTTGCCTGAATTGAAAGCAATTAATGCCAAAGCAGGATTATCCTTTAGGACATAACTTAAACCCTAGCAATCTCACTTCCCTGTGCAGTGTGTCTCCCTCCTTTGAAAATGGTCTTCTTGATAAGGGCAATCACATACCACAGGGATGGGTTTTACTCTCAGACTTCTGGAAGGTTCAGCACTTTTAATCTCCCAATCTGACATTTTTCAAAATGTCCACTGAGTCTCTCTGTCCTCCCTCAGCTCTCTGGCTCCTTCCATTTTTCTTTCTCTACCATCATCTAGACACTGTGCAAGGAGAAAGGGAGCAAGGTGGGTCTGGGGCAGGAAGAGATAGCAAAGATCTATAACTTAATGCATTTTTTTCCCTTCTGAGAGTGCCCCGTCTGAGCACAGTTGTGTGTTAGTTACACACAGAGTGTAAAGTATTGTGTTATCGCCAGGATTTCTGGTCTATTTACAAGTAAACCTTATAATTGGAGAGAGAGAGAGAGAGAGAGAGAGAGAGAGAACGAGAACAATTGTGTATAATTTAATATGAGCACAAACAGAAGACTTAATTACCTCAAATGTGACCCAGGAACACCTCCTGTGAATAGAGAAAATCCCAGAAAAAATAGACTTGATTTTTCCCCAATTCCCATAACCAATGACAAGTCCTTTAAAATAAACCTGGGATAGGAAAGGTAGCAGAATACAACAGTTACTATTATGGTATTATGTAAAAATGTGGATGTGTAACCGATGTGATTCTGAAATCTTTGTAATGTTTTGAATAAAAAAAAAAAAAAACAAAGTGCATCTACAAAAAAAAAAAAAAAGGTTTAATAAACAGAATTTTCTATTCTGAAAAAAAAAATAAAATAAAATAAACCTGGGAGTCAATGTGACACTTTTAAAAATTGTGACAACCAATGACAATTTTTAAAAATAAATAAATAAAAAATAAGAATTGTGAAAAAAAAAAAAATGTCCACTGAGTTTTTTGTTTCTAGTGTATGGTAATTACTTAGCACAGCATGAGCATTCTGCAGTCTCCCAGTACTCATGGGTTGGTCCTTCCTCTTAGCTACATGCTAGACTTCCTTTCTCCCTCTTGCACTGATCTGATATACTCACCAGAAGAGCCTGTGTGTGTTCACAGCTTTCAATGATGATTGTGTCATTTAAAATATGCTAAAAGCCAATCATCCCCATCAAGTCAAACTTGAGCAAAGTACAGCAGTAAATGTGGCAAGTAATGGTTTACCTATGACAAAAGTATGATGAGCCTCATTTTCTTCAATGGTTTACATAGATATGAAGATAAAACCTTTGGTGACAGAAACTATAAAATCTATTTTGTGGTTTTCTCCTAGAGGATGGTACCAATGCTTATACCACCTATACCCTGTTTCTAATTCTCTTCAAATAAATAAATGTGCCTTTGTCAAGTAGCTTAAAGACTTAATTCACATTCAGTTTAGCAAGCACAAAGTGAAAATTATTATTCAATCACAGTTTTTGATGTTTTGTTATTACCATTCCTAGCATCAAATTCCTAAGTGCACATTAAAATATTAAGTCATTCTATCTGGAGTTTTCTAAAGATATTGAATGCCCTTAAACTTCTATTGGTTTCTCTGGTTTTGATGCTACTTAGAGACACTAACCCATAGTGCACTTATGTCTCAGCCAATTGTTCATTTTCTGCCAACACAAAGAGATGGCAAGGAAACACCCTGGCATCAACTAACAACAGCACAAAATGAATTGCCATGCTTCCAAGAGGTATGTGAAAGAAAGCTTATGAAATTGAGAGATGTGCAATAAATCTTGGAATGAGATGATATAAGACAAAAGAAAAACATATCTCCATCAAAAGAATTCTTAAGCCAACCCTACCTATAGTCCATTCAGATTGAGTTCATTTATCTTGGACTTGAAAAATACATTCAGGGGTGCTTAAGGGGTCGAATTGAAGAGATATGGGCCAAAGAATACAAAATGTCAGGCAGGAGGAATAAGTTCGCAAGATTGATGTACAACAGGCTGACTATAGTTAATAATATATTTTATTCTTGAAAAATTCCAAGAAAACAAATGTAAATTGCTCTCTCTGCAAAAATGAAAACTATGTGAGGTAAAGCATATGTCAGTCAGCTTAGTCATTCCCCAGTGTATATATACTTCAAAATATGCAGTATGTGATAAGTACATGTAATTGTAGCTGTCAATTTAAAAGTTAAAAATAAGTACATAAAACATAGAAACCTAAAATCAATAGCTTGGAAATAAGGTTTCTGAAAAAAAAACTCAAAAAATGTATTTAATGCCCAATTCACAAAATATCTTTAATATCCGTAAATCAGTCTTAAAGGCCAAAGTTAAATATATTATGAGAAAAATGTGACTTTTCTTGTTTAAACAAAACATATACAAAAACAAAAAACTAGATATTATACAAAAAGGTGTACTTTTTTTCAAACAACAACAACAACAACAAAAAAAAGCCCAGAAATCAAAGATACTTTTCTTTAAAAATCAAACCATTCCTTATTGGACTGAAGAATAATTTCATCTCTAAGAAAAACATCAATGTTGGTGAGAACATACTTCTACAAGTGCATGCAGAAAATTATATTTTAATTATCTGCCAATTTGTCTCCCCTACTATTCTAAGTCCCTTGAGGAACTATGTCTTATTTATCTTCATAAGCCCATCATTGAACATATTATCTATCACATAAATCCAATAAGTGTTTAGCCAAATGAATTACACCCATGTGCTTATTGAATTGGAGATTAGAGTCAGAAAATCCTTGAGATTTTTTTTCTCTTAATAACTCAGTAACAGAAGTTGATATTCAAGTTTTGTATCAGATATCAAACTTTACTTGTGTTCTGTAAGTACACAAGTACTTTACAGAAACAGAGTCAAGATCTTTGTTTAATTTTAGTATATACTAAATATGACATTAATAAGAATGGGATGAAAGGCTCCCTTTTATTCCCTTAATGTGTACCCAAAGTTCCTACTTCTGAGCCTTTGGTGACATTCTTCATTAGCCAATATACCTCTCGCCCTGTTTCACAATCCACTCTTCTACCACTATTACACTTGAGGCCCAACTCAAATCATGCATCGTTCATGAAGTATAAATGGAAATTGGATGGAGCTCGCTGTGATTTTCTGACTTGCATGTCTTCATCTGTAAAATGTGCATCATTGTGAGGAGTACACTCTAAGCCCTAATACTGCATGTAATAATACATGTTCCTGAATTTTTTTGTCATGGGGTAAAGCACAACATAACTGATTCCTATATACAACGGCTAGTGTGAGTCTCTAGGTTTAATTCCCAGATTCCACGTCTCAACACTCAATCTACTGTTCTTGCCCTTAGTTACCTAATCATTGTTTCTGTCATTGTACCCTTCTCTTGATAAGTGTCTCCTTGTTGCCTTTGTTGTTTCTCAGCTTTCCTGTGGTATACTGAACTCTGTTCCTACAGTCTCCTCAGTCCTGGTAGTTCATAGCCATTCTCAGCCATAATGAAGAAGTCCTTCACCTTTCCAACACCTTGTGCTATTGTGACCTTCAGCTTCCTTACTGTCAAGAAAGAATGATGTGGATAGTAAGGACTCCAAGTGGATTTGAGAATTCTCCCCAGTCTCCGCTTCCATATAGGAGGTTTTGATTTCAAGATGGAGGGAGTGACTAAGCCAGGGAAAGTTCCAGAGGACTAGACTTCTAGCCATAAGATGAGCCCAGTCATTCAGGAGCAGTATATAAAGACAAAGATCAAAGCAAGCTGCTAGTTTGGCTACAGTCATCAGGAAAAGATCCACAGGGAGGATGATATCTGAGTAGAGAGCAGAAAGAAGTCTGGAAGAAAATCGCATGGTTATCCAAGAAACAAATATTTTATGAAGATAGAAAAAAAAAAGTCTTCTATCTCTAGACACTGAATCCTTCTCATAATGTTTGAGGAGCAGTAACTGGATAAGTTGGCTAGCATTGAGAGAGTCAAGATGAAAGGGGTCATAAATAAGGTCAGAGGAACCAGCCTAAATCTTATGGTAAGGACTTCAGTCTTTATAATCAGAACTTATTAAAAGGTTAAACTAGGGAAGTGACATGAACTGATTGGCAATTTTGAACACAACTCTGACAAATATGTATTTTAGGTTCAAAATATTAAACACACACACAAAAAAAACATTCAGTTAATACAGATAAAGATGAGACACCCTATAAAAATCAACAGAATGCTAAACATCATAACAAATGTATACCAAATAGGTTCTTTTTTCCTAATGTTTTTCTGATTAACTATTTCAACTTATGACTCATGAATGTATAAACTATAAGTACATATTTATGTGTTAATTGTTATTTTATTTGTCTTTAGCTTATTCTGAATATTCAATTAATAAAATGAATGTCATAAACTTTAAAAAAAATCTATCAATTCTATTTTGAGGGAATATTTAAATTGTTCTTAAGTAACTCATTTAAGTATTTTTGAGTGTTTTGAAAATGTAAGCTTAAGGTTTGGGACTCTAAATGCTCTTTCCCACTTAAGGGAAAAGCAACAGCACAGAAAAAGGTGATAAAAATGGATTAGTGTGTGCCAAATAATTTATAAAGAGCAATAGGAAGCAAGGAAAGTTAAACATCACTTTATCAAACAGATCTAATACAGAGAGTGTATATACCTGTTCATAAAAATTTAAATATAATACATAAATAAAGTACAAGAAAACCACAAAAACTAAGTCCATTTTCCAAGGAATGTTACAAAATAAAGTAGAACAATCCTCGTAAATCTAAAACTTAAAGCAGATGGTCCATCTATCACCACTTCTATCAATTTCTGTTTATCTTTTCACAGCCAGCTCACATGTCAACCACAAAATCTTTCCTGCCTATCAGCTCTCTGTCATGAAAACTCTGATAACGCTCTCTTATATTTGTCACCGCTAAAGAACAAGACAAGATTCTCACAGAAACTTCTTGCAAGCACTTAGTGCAGAATGTACTACAGCAGACATCTGAAGTCTGGGGGCAGAACACAATATCTAGAAGAAATTCCTATTGGGTGCTGTGGGCTTTCAAGGCTCCCCCAAATTTGAAAGCTGCATAACAAGGCAGAGAAGGAACTCCATAGTGCAGAAAGCTAGCTGCCTGATAAGCAATGAAGTATGAAGTGGAGTCTTGGTCAGGTTCCATGCCTTGCTGAAAAGGAAATCCCAATTCTGCCCTCAAAATAATTCAAACCAACACTAACCTAAATTTAACCCAAGTTGCAACAAAGCCTTAATCAAGTTTAAATACACACTATGTCGAACCATCACCTCCAAATCAGGAACCTAACATAAGCAGAGGTTTTCCTTTTCTATTTATACCAGTCTGTAGTATTCTCTTAAAACATAATGTCAAGAATACAAAAATTCTGTAGAACTCAAAGATCCATTATCAACAGAAGAAGTAGCCAGTAGAAACAGAACCTGAGGTAAGTCCATTGTTAGGATTATTGGACAGAGACTTTTAAGAACTGATAAATATATTAAAGGTCAATGGAAAACATGTGTGACTATATGGGCATTTTCAGAAGAGAATGTTAAATGCTATGAAAAGAAGTCAAATGGGGAATGCTAAAAGTAAAAACAAAATATCAAAAGCAAAAAACTCTTTCAATAGACTTAAGAGAAGCCTTCACAAGCACAAGAGACAATCAGTGAACTTGAAGATAAATGGGATGCAATCTGAATCAAAGTGAAAAATAAAACTACACCTGAGACTATGGGACAATATCAAATAAGATAACATGTTTACTTGGAGTCCCACAAGTTGGGAAAAGAGACAATGCAATTGAATAAACATTTAAAGAAATGTAGGCTAAGAATGTTCCAGCCCTGGTGAAACAAAACAATTTAAATACTCAAGAAGCTCAATGAGCTCCATGAGGATAAACACAAAGTAAATTCCATGAGGCATACTGTCATCAAGTGGCTGAAAACCAACAATAAAGAGAAAAGTCATAAAAACAGTCAAGGGGGAAAGATGCCTTCCTTACTGACAACCAGCAATAAGAATAAAGGTTGAGTACTTGCGTTAGGGTTTGAATGTGAGCTGTCCCCCAAAACCTCACGTGTGAGACAATGAAAGAAGGTTTGGAGGAGAGATGACTGGGTTATAACCTTAACCTAAGCAGTGAATTAATCCCCTTGATAGGAATTAACTATATGGTAACTGGAGGCAGGTAGGTTGTGGCTGGAGGAAGTAATTTATGTGGTACATGGCTATGGGGTATATATTTTGTATCTGGAGAAAAGAGTTTCTCTCTCTCTCTCTCTCTCTCTCTCTCTCTGCTTTCTGGTCATCATATGATCTGTTTCCCTCTGCCACACTCTTCCACCATGATGTTCAGCCTCACCTTGACCCCTGAAGAATGGAGCCTGCTGTCTATGGATTGAGACCTCAGAAACCATGAGCCCCCAAATAAACATTTCCTTCTAAAATTGTTCTGGTCAGATCTTTAAGTCACAGTGGCAAAAAAACTGACTAAAAAAGAAACTGGTACCAAGAAGGAGGGTCAGGTGACCATGTGGTTCAAAAGTTTTTGGAGCTTTTGGAATGGGTTACAGGAATTTTGATATGTTTAACAGTGCACGCTACAAATGGTTTAGATTATCGTAAGCAGAGCTTAATGGCTCATTCTGATGGGAGCTCAGAAGACCAGAATGCCAATAGGATCATGGAAAGTGAAGACAGGGCTCAAGTGGATTCAAAGAAGGAGAACTCTATTGGAATTTGGAGTAGTAGATGCCATTCGTGTTATGTTCTGGCTAAGAAGTGGTCTGCATTTTGCCTGTATCCTGAGACTTTCTGTGAGGCTGATTTTAAATGCTAGAGATTTACCAATCTGACAGAAGAATTTCTAGTCAGCATAACCTTCAGGCAGTTGCATGGATATTGCTGGTGGCTTTTAGCAAATTTATTGTGCTAATCAGGAGCAGAGAGTCTCCATTTGCCAGATATAAATATATACCCCCAAACTACACTCTCAATTCCCACCTCCTCCAGCAACACCCAACCACTTCTGTTACCACTCAGTTAATTCCTATCAAGGGGATCAAATCACTGATTAAGTTAAAGCTGTGACCCAGTCATTTCTTCTCCAAACCTTCTTGCATTGTCTTACACATGCGCTTTTGGGGGACAAAAAGCATAACAACATGTGAAAGATAGTGGATTCCAGAAGACCAAATAATTATGTTGTCAAGGATCAAAAGAGAAACATGATTAAAACCAGTGAAAATATTCCTCACAAATACAAATGAAATAAAGATATATGCAAAGAAACACAACCAAGGAATGTGTACTACAAAAACAAAACAAAACAAAAACTGTAAAATAATTTCTTCAGGCCAAAAGTAAATAATAACAGGTATAAACACACACTTTAAAAAAAATGAAAAACTCCAAAAATATAAATGTGTTAGTCAAAATAAAAAATCATCTTTGTTACTTTTATACATAAGTGTAAAGATTTCTTTGAATAACTTATTGACTGCTTAAAATAAAAGTGATGCGTGATTGGTTGTCATAGAATTAAGTAATCTAACATAAAATAACATAACTTGTAAGGTTTTGAAAGAAGAATATGATAAGATGTATATTGTAACCTATGGAGTAATTATTGAGAAATAACACAAAGAATTATGCTAAAAAGGTAATAGATAATCCAGATCATCAAACTAAGTGCTTAGGCTCTGTGAAGCTTATTATACATAAAATACAGCTTAATTTTAAAATAGAATTTTAAAATATAAGCTGGATGCAGTGGTGAATGCCTGTAATACCAGCAGCTCAAGAGGCTGAGACAGGAGGATCTTGAGTTCAAAGCCAGCCTCAGCAACTTAGCGAGACACTGAGCAATTCAGTGGGACCCTGTCTGTAAAAAAAATACAAAATAGGGCTGGGGATGTGGCTCAGTGGGGGAGTACCCCTGAGTTCAATCCCCAGTATACCCCCCAGAAAATTACCTACATATATCCCTGTTTTGAAATCAGAAAACATAACCAAATTTAGACTTTTATTAATAGTCAAAGTCAAAGTTACTCTACAAGATAATAAGAATATGATATGTCAAGGGATTACAGGGTTTAATGCCTGGATACTGACATAGAATTAATTATTACAGACAAGCATGTATTTCTAGCTCACAGATTATGTTTTACAAATTTATTCTATTAAATAATGAAAGAAAACTTTTCCAAAAAGAAAATTTGCAAAATTATATCTTTACAGGCTTAATTGTTCTGTTTGGCTTAAGCATTCCAAGCCAAGGATGGCAGAATTTTTATTTATATAGGTTTCCACAAAATAAGCCCATTGCCACAACTTTAGTAACAGTCAATAAATCTCTCATTCAATAAATCAAACAAATAACTATAACAATTATATTTTCATGACTTTAGGCATGCATTCCAAAAGTGATATGGCAAGAGTCAATAAACTAAAATGAGACATATATTATTCCCCCATGTCCCATAAAGTAAGTTTCTCAGTCTGAACTTAGTCTCATCGCTATGATAATGTATAAATATGATTAAATAATTCAATTTCTCAGTTCAAGAAATCCATGAGAAAAAAAATGAATCAAATAGCATTGGTTTAATTTTTTTAACTGGAAGGATACAATGATTTCATACGTTCAGATGTTACATTACTGAGAATCACAGAGAAATGGACACAAGAAACTGAGGACAGTTATAGGCCATAATGTTTTTCCAAAAGACTAAAATAATATCTGTACATGAACATCCTTGCAATGGCAGATATATTTACAACAAATTCCTTGATCATCAAATGTTCTAAAGTGATATAAAAAGGTTAAATAAACACTTTTATTTTCTTTCATGATTTTCCATTTTAAAAGACAATGATGGCCTTAGGAGTCTCTCTCTCTCTCCCTCCCTCTCTCTCTCCCCTCTCTCCCCCATTCCTGTGCATACACAGTTGTACATGATATGTATATGAAATATATATTACATGTATGAATATATATGTATAGCAGGTATACATACACACACATAACAAATATATCCTAACACTTTTAGAATAATTTTTAAAGTATACTAAGTTTCCTTGTTGATACCTCTCCTGCCTTGACTCCATGGAAGTAAGTGATATGGCATAAGAGAAGGAGGATCCACAAGGGAGATGAAATAGAAAGCTGGTCCCTTCCTACTTTTTTCCAATGGGAATTTGAAAGGATAAGAAAGACCAAATTTGAATAAAAGTGCAAACTCTAGAGTTTTTTTTTTTTTTTCTGCTTCTCAAAATTAAACTTCACATGGGTGCTATTTCTATTGAGTTACAAATGTGGGTGGTCAAAAAACTATGATCACTTCTGATGTTTCTAGGGAGGCTGTGGCCTCTGGGAGAAGCCCAGCATCCATGTTCATCATGGTGTAAATAGCCCAAGAGACACGCTGACTCCTGTGGTCTGCAAGAGGGTGTGTTAATGATTCAGAGATTCCCACACACCCTAGTGAGGGAACATGAACCTCATGGAGGAATCAGAGCTTGCAGTATGTAAAGGAAACACAAATGGAAGCACAGGCTTTGGCTATAGGGGCCACCCATCACCCCCACAAGGTCAGAGAATACTGAACCCCACCTGGACACTGTAACAAAGAGTCAGGGAACACCAATTCTTTCTTCTCACCATCTCAAAACTTATAGGCTCCCTTTGTATCCAGTCATCATCTTGGATAGAAGCAGATTATTAGAAGAGAAAATATGAAAGCTAAATATTTACTTAAAGTAGACCTCATCATCCAAAGAACATTATTTAAACCAGAGAATTGGGAACTCTGACTTTGCATGTTTAAAGTTCCTCCTTCAAGTTAATAACTCTGTTATGAGAAGGAGTGATGTAGGGAATTAGATCTATTATAGAGGCAGAAATGGGATTATAACATAAGATAATATTATCTCTTCCCTACTGATAGAAAAACAAGAAAAAGACAGATGAAAGATGGTATACTGATGAAAGAGATTCAAAATAGATTAGATATACAGGTATAGATGATCAAAAAAAGATATGGAGCCAGATATAGATATAGCCATAGGTACACATAAAGAAATAATTATCAACTGGTCATGTTGATGCACACCTGTAATGCCACAATTTGGGAGGCTGAGGAAGGAGGATCACAAATTTGAGGCCAGCCGCAGCAATTTAGTGAGACCATAGGCAACCTAGAAAGAATCTGACTCAAAATAAAAAATAAAAAATTACAGGAGTATAGCTAAGTAGTAAAGTGCCCCTTGGATAATCCCTAGTGCCAAAAAGAAAAAAAAAGAGTAATATCAATAAATATATGAAATATCCCACTGTCACACAAAAAAATAATCAGTCTTACATGGATGAACCTGAAGGAAATTATGCTGAGTGAAATAGACAAGACACGGAAAGACAAATTCTGTATAAATACTGTATGATCTCACTTATGGGTGTAATCTAACATAGCACAGTCATGGAGAGAGAACTCTTGGATTGGATTACCAGAGGTGAAAGGAAGAAGGGGAGATGTTGGTCAAAGGGTAAAAAGTTTTGCTTAAAATGAATAATTTTTTTAGTTCTATTACACAGAACAGTAAATATAATTAATATTAATGTATTTTTCAAAATTACCAAGAGAATAAATGTCAAATATTCTCAACACAAAAATGACATTTAAGAGGTGATAGATATATTACTTTGATTAAATTATTCCACAAAGTATATATGTCAAATTATATTTCACTCCATAAACATATACAATTATTAGATAATAAAAAGGATTAGTTTTGTATAAACAACTATTACTTCTCAGATATTGTTCATGAGCACAAAACTGTCAATGTGACTCCACATTTTTCCCCCTAAAAAAAAGATATTTAAAGGGAAAAAGTTAACACTGGTGAACATCTGAAAATACTAGCTTCTTTTTATGTGTTACGTCACGGGATGCCCAACAACTACCAGGTGGATCTATCTTAGTCTCATTTTATAGTTGAGAACATACACACAGAGTATTTACAATTAAGCAAGGGGTTTAAGTGGAACTTTCAACAGAGGCAATATACAAATCTAGTCTTTTAGGTTTGCTACATCAAGTTGATCCACCCAAAAAAGAAAGTTTTAAGAAAAATTAAACTTTTTTTTTAGGACTCTGATATATAGTTTCCCTTAAAATATCAACATTCTCAAGAACTAATTAGCTTAACTTTTTTTTTTTGAGATGTTGTTTTGCAAACTTGAGGGATTTATGGTCCCTATTCTTCTTTACATATTTCAAAGATATTTCACTTTCATTTCTACATAGTGAGGAAAAAATAAACTTCTGAACAAATGAATAAGATTTCAAATTGGACCAGATTCAGAAGGTAAGCAAATGTATTAATGTTATGTAAAGCATAAAATATCAAAACTATCAGTTCTTAGTTGTTAGATCAACAGTCTCAACAGGAAACAATCTTGCTTCAATTCTTCAAAAGAAGCTTAAAAACCATGAACAACTAACTCTAATTGTTTTCTGTAAAAGGATTAATTTTGAATGATTTTGAAGTAAGATAATTTAGAAAGTGTGGCAGATGCTCTTTTTAAAAAAGACATGTATGCATCCCTATTGATAAAATAAAGGAATAAAGAACAGAAATTCTCCCATGCTGATCTATTCAAAGATCCCCAGAATAATGTGTGTATGGGTCCTGCTGCTCCATCTTGTTTTCTTCTGAAATTATTGAAGAAGGGAGGGATGTTTAAAATTGATACATAACACAAGTTATAATTTCTTTTATGAAATTATAGAAAAAATTTTGATGCAACCTCTGCCTGATTCACCACTTGAATCCAAGGATGAGGTGTGCAATGAGACTACACACAGAGAAAACAGAAGGGGTAAAAATTCAAATGGACTAAGAAGTAAATAGCAAGAACTTTTTTTAAAAAATGATGATTTTTTTTTCTCCAAATAAATGGGAACAAAGCAAACAGATCAATTAATTTTGCCTATTAAAGCAAAAACCTTTTAACATCCTAAACCCAACTAATAGCTTAATTTTAAAATTCTTAGCAGAATTCAGAGTTATTTTCAGATTTCCTTACTGGTATTGTCTTTTTATCAAGTCCTAATATAAATAAGATGGTATTTTGTTTTTAACCTAAAAAACTACCAGAGTGACTCCTGTGGAATTGAGAAGTTCATTAAAAATACTAGCTTCCTGAATGTTGTAGTGGTTTTCAGAAGTATTACTAGAAATGTCCATGGAACAGCAGTGCTAGTTTTTGAATTGTTATCTACTTGCAATGAAACAACATGGAAATTTAGAGTGCTAAAAATTTTTTATGATAACTTGGCAATGTGTTTATTTATGTCTTTGATTCTAAAAATAAAACATACAGGTGTCTGCATATTTCTAGTACTTTTAATATTGTATTTCATAAATTCTTTGTTTAGATCAGGGAAAGAAAAACAGGTACGTTCCCCACAAGTAAGTTTTAAAAGCACTGGTTAAGGGTGAGCTTTGGCAGCAAATAAATTTCTCTGAGTAGCAGCCCTAACTGTTGTCAGCTCTAACTTCAGCCAAATTCTAATTGAACAGCGTTGGCAAATTTCAACCAAGTTTCAACATCCCCATCTGGAAAATGAATGCTTACATTGCATGGTTATTAAAATCAAACAAGTATCTCTTTGGTGTTTTATAATTACCTAAAAATGAGATCTAAGAGATTCTGTGGCTAGTCTTAACAAAATATTGATGGTTCTCAATATCAACAATACATGTGATAAAATATAAGCCAAGTATATCTAATGGAAATGACACTGTTATGACTTCTTGGCACAGTTCATGAACAACTTATTTACAAAGAAAAGATGGATAAATAGAGGCAATGTCACTTCAAGAGACTACTCTAATACAAAAGAATAAATTCTATATTTGAACTGAAAAAGACAAAGGGGGAAAAAATCATTATGTGACTGGCCAATAACACATGTGTATACTTGGTCTTATATCAAAAATAACCCGAATGAATGCTGAAGAGTTGAAGTGTTAACTCCAGCCAAATTCCTTGTCCTTTGAAAGTTACCCTGCTGTGACTGGCAGCACAGAGGTCACATACCATTTCGGCAGCAATAGCAAAGCTCAGTGGGAAGTAAAGAGTGAAATTGCTTGCTACTTATCTCCAGATCCTCTGTCTAGGTTTCTGAGAAAACCACAGGAGGGGAGCAAATATAGCTTAATAATGACTTTTCAGAATCCACACTTGAGGGTTAAGACAGGAAAGAAAAGGAACGCATTGATATTTGCCATTGTTGCAAAGTAAAGATGCATTCTAACAATTTACACAAGGTACATAGCTCAGACTAATGTTGCCAGTGAAGCTCCAGAGGCTACAGTGCAGAGCTAATAGAATACCCAGTTTAATATCTAATACACATCTGATTCTTCTGTTAAATCCAAGTACAAGGACTGCCCACAGCAAAAAGGCATAAACACTGATAAATCACCATTTCACTTAAAATACCTTTTTCCAACTCCATATAACTGACTTTTGGAAAAGGTAAACTCTTGCAAATGAAAACTTCAGTTATTCATAGAAAAATGTTTTTGTATGATGGTGAATACCAGGATACCCTCATGATAAGAGCAGTTACCTACCATTCACTCTGTGTCACACATTGTATTAGACACTAAAAGATGAACGTAGGAGAAATAAGAAGAATTTTCTGTGACTATGAGACTTGGAAGAATACCAGGGGCAAACACATAATCACATCATGCTTTATGTTGAAATCTTAGTTTTCACTCCCAATTTCCATCCACTTTTCATTCTGTCACATTTCAGGATAGCATAAGTGTCTTAAAAGTCTGAGCTCCATCAAATGTATCCATAATTTGAAGACCTCCGTGACACTGAAATAATTGATGCACTATTTAAAAACAAAATTGAAACTGGATAAAATTCAGACTTCTATTTCTTTTAGAAAACTAGGTACATTTTTTCATAACTTAAAATTCTTCATATATTGCAAGGGAAAAAATCATTTAAGGATATCGTTAGACTTTGTGAACCTGACCTGAAATTTATTATCTTTATTATTAGAAATGTGAAATAACAGCACATGACTGCACTTAAGCAATCCATAAGTAGTTCCATATGCCATTCTTCTACTCAGTAACACAGACTATCATGCTAAATATGGTCCCAAAGTTCAAAATTTTATGATGAGTTTCTAAGACTATGTATTTCTTTGTTTTAGCACCCCCCCCAAAAAAAAAATTTGTAAAAAGCTTCTTTCAAATGCCAAGGTATTGTCTAATTTTCTTTGTAAGAATCCTCCTAAAATACATGTGAATAATTGTAGTAAATTATTCATCATGAAAGTTAATTTGACAGTTAATTATAATAAAGGAGAGTTTTTTCTGAACATAATCCATCACTTTAATTCCTAAGGATAAACTAACACTGCAGAATTTGTCCTTAACTATAGCCTTACTTCTCTATGCTAACCCCAAAATTAGCATTTCATGCTTTAGAGAGCTTAAAAAGATAATGGTTGTATTTTTTTGACAAATCAAAGTATGTTGATTTTTCTCTTGGACACAAAGCATTAAATAGTGAAAGCTGAACAGGCTTTGGACTGAATTTCTAACTTTACCTTTCACTAGCTGTGTGATTGGAGCAAATTATTTAGTGCTCTGAGCTTATAGGCCTAGTTTGGTTTTTTTTCAACTCTACAAAGTTGATAGAAATATGTAATTTTTTACTTTGTTGGGAAGACTAAAAAGAATGAAATTCAGCACCTTTCGTTCGTGAAATACAGTAGGTACTGAAATACAGCGTTACTCCCTTTTGTTCCTCCCTTTATAAACGAGGGGAGAGGGGATTTGTAATTCCCTCAGGTGTCTTAACAGAATTTTCAAAAATTATATTTTACAACATTTATTAATTGATAGATTGTTTTCACATGCATTATCTCTTTAAATATTTCCAATAACCTTGTGCCAGAAGATACTTACTCCATTTTTACAGGTTAAAAAAAAAAATAGGTTCAGGAAGTTATGTACATTTACCAAATTCACACACCTAGTAAGTGACACAACTGAGCTACAAACCCAGATCTGTCTAGTCCCCAAACCCATCCCCTACCTCCAGGTAAATGTATCAGTATTCAGTGGCACAAAAATCTCTGGATGCAGCAAAATTAGGAAATTTGGAATAACCAGGTAGTTTTCCCTAAAGCAGAACATATGTCTGTTTTTCAAAATCAGAGATTATGCCCCTTTTTGAGAATAAAATGTTTTCTATTATGAACTCTGGCAAGGAAAGATGGTGGGTCTCACTTTTCATGTCTGGTTTGAACAAAACTTAGAACTGTCAAACCAAATTCTCTCTGTTTTTGTAAACATTTTTACTGGCCTATGAAATGCAGAAGTCAGGAGAATAAGGACGGTGCATGCATGCTACTTAATTACTCATACCAGCAATTTTAAAAATATGAGATTTGTGTGGAAATAGCATGAGAATTCTAATGTAGCTGGCCCCAGAGAACATAGAGAACATAATAGAATTATAAGCACTACTTTTATCATATGTAAACTAACAGCTCCAAAAAAGGTGTTTTGGACTTTTTAATAGATTGTAATATTGATTAGTTTCAGCAGAACTGTGAAGTTTGGTGGTGCCATGTGATTCACTAGTAAGGAGTTGAATGCTGATAGAATAGAAAAGACTGCAGGGACCTCAGATGACTATTGCCAAGTGAGTTACCCCTCACCCCCACCCCACCCCCTCCAAGTGGAAGCATTACAGAACTGGGGCCTTTCAGAAACCTAGGCAACACAAAGACCCACTGCTCCCCACTCCTTTAGGCCCTAATTCTAGGGATCAATTCAGAAAGAGTTCATACATGTCATTCAGAGTAAGAGGCATAAGTTTTATCCAAGGGATAATAAAGTTAAAAGGAACACTCTCAAGGGAAAGAGTGGGTCCCCTCAGAAAGGAGGGGGACAACATGCCTCTCCTGCATGCCAGTTTTATTGGGGATCTCAGAGAAGTTTCCAGAGTCCTGCCCAGGTCCATCTCTTGAGTCTTGACTGACAGGAAGATGATATCAGACTTTCAAGTACCCACTGCCATGGCAACTCTAGACTGCTTCTAATTGGATTCTTAACCATACATTCTTACAGATTTTATTGTTAGAGGAATTATCCTTATCTCCCTGACTTTCAGGATCTGGTCACAAAAGTCTGCTGGGTTCCTCCTATCAACATTGTCTGGAGCCTGCATTTCTCTTCCAGTTAACAGGTAGTTTGCAGAGGAATGTGCAGCTAAATCGCTTTTTGGAAAAGAAAGCCTGTGGGAGCCAGAACAGTGCACCCATTTAATAGAATTATTCTCTTAACTTCATGTTCCCACCATCCTCACCTGTCTGTCTCCTAACAGAAGCACATACAGCAATGGGTAGTGCTATTTCATGATGATTTTCTGCAACTGAGAGCCACAGGGATTTCAGAGTAATCAGACCATATTAGGGTTAGCAGAGCACTAACATTGTATTGTTCTAGTTTTCTAGAATAGAAAACTACTATTCTACTACTATTCTACTTGTAATTTATGTTTCATAGTGTGAAATTCTCCTTCCTATTTCATTCCTGGTCACACCCTTGAAGTTTCTATTTAGGCAAAATAATGTTTCAAAGGTCTAAGATTTTATAACTTGGTATTAATGCATTCCTATATACCATGTCCTCCTCTATTCCCCGGAAGCAAGACTGTATTGCCCTGACACAATATTCCCTAAATATCCTGAGCATACCCACACTACAACACAATTCCCTCTTGCTATATAAGTCATCAGTGCCTATGTGGTACCTGATATATGACTGGCACTCAGAAAATGAATGAATGAATAAATAATGCCTCTGGTAGAGTTCTAACCATAATAGTTTTTGTGGTTTTCTTCTACTGAATTGAGATTTAGTGATGCAGTCCTTGAGAATTCCTGCATAGGGCAATTCAAAACATTTCAACATAACTTCAGAACCAATAAAATGGCACCAGGTTTTGAAGACCCATATTGCAAATTTTGTCTACATTTATAAAATTTAAGAGACCTGTACTGATATATGATGGCACTATTTTTATAACTATGTACTCTTACAATGAAAAGAAGAAAAAAGAAATACCTCATTTGACATACCTTGGTCAATAAGTCCTGCCTCAATAGGTTTTCTTGATGGTATAAAGAATCATTTGTGACCACACTTTTAGTAAAATGGCAATAAATACATTCACAGTGAAAAATCAAATGCATCTTACCATGTTTGATGTCTTTAAAGGCAAACCTAGATATAATAGAGTGGTAGAGAGCTCATAACAGATGTCATAACTCCTTTAAACATATTGTTTTTTGGTTGCAATTACAAACAGCAAACCTATAAAAGGCTCTTGTGACCCTTAAAATAAAGTAGAAACTAAAATAATACCTAAAATTTAGTATAGAGGTTAAGTTCAAGGAAGTCAAATCATGCTGTCATGATTAGAGTTATCAGAGATCTTTGGGACAATGAGATAAGTTGAAAAATACCAAAAAGCAGAGTTCTAAACTTTGATAATACAATACTTTAAACATGTGAGATCACTGTCATATCAATCTGAAGACATTGCAGCTTTCTTTGATCAGAAAAAAAAACTACTGGAAATATTTTAAATTAAGCAATGAGTTGAATATGCTCTGTGAAATATGTTCATGAAAACTGTACCTCTGCTTTTGGTTATTAGGGATTGGCTAACTTCACTTAGCATTGTCTTCTCTAACTCCATCCATTAACCTGAAAATGCCATGATTTTATTCTCTTTTATTGCTGAGTAATATTCCATTGTGTATATATGCCGAATGTTTTCTCTTATATAAGAAAGCTGATTCATACATAGTGGGATAAGGAGAGGGAGAATGGGAGGAATAGATGAACTCTAGATAGGGCAGAGGGGTTGGAGGGTACAGGAGGGGGCATGGGGTTATAAATGATGGTGGAATGTGTTGATCATTATTATCCAAAGTACATGTATGAAGATACGAATTGGTGTGGATATACTTTGTATACAACCAGGAAAAAAAAAAAAAAAAGTATTGCCAAAAAAAACTGTATCTCTGCTAAGTGAAATGTGTAAATGCCTCAGTGCTTTGGACCTTTTAATATTACAATAATTTAAAGTCATTAAATGATCACAGACAGAAAGAGGATTGGTAAATGATTATAAAATTTATTTAATGTCTGATGCATTTTCCTAAAATAAGAAAAATTCAGTATTCAGAAGACATTCTAAGGAGACAGAGAAGGAAATATATAAGTCCGGCTGAAAGGGCACAGTGGGCTTGGAGCAATGCCAGACATAATTACAGTGGGATTCACAGAAAACATAGCACTTAAACTGAGTCTCAAAGAACTATTGATAATTTTTCATGTGGGCAGTGAGAACAAGAATATTCTAGGCAGAAATAATTGCATACTATAGTATTTAATATTCTTGTGATCACAGGAAAGGAAATATAACCCAACATAGCTTAAGTAAAAACAAATAAGAAAATGTTGGTTAGAAGACCCATTAGACTAGAAACAAAAGTCATATTAGGCACAAACAGAACGCATTTATTATGGTTCATAGCTTACTCTGATGTTGTAAGCAAAAGTGGATATAGAGTTAAGCCAGACATTAACAACCTCAAGATAAATCTATTACTCCTAAAGTTAATAGGACAAAAGTGAGCCTAGAATCTTGAAGGAGAGCCCCCAGCATATGTGGTACTCAGATCTCTAGAGTGTGCCATGCAGCATGGGGTAGCAACAAATTATAACATGAATCAACAGTTATGAATTGGAATGAGAATTTACAGATAAAAGCAAGTGGAGAAGGCTAGAATGATCCAAGTGGGAATGGATTAGTTGGAACTAATAATCAGTAAAACCCCACATTTATCTTCCTATAGGTACAGAGAGCTACATAGAGAACAACTACAGATACATGTATATACACAAGTCAGTTTAAACACATATATGTCTATGTTCTGTCATCTAAGAGAGCCTATAAGCAGGAATAACCTGATACCAACAAGTCCATCTAGAACCCAGATCTTGGTTACATTGTACAATGGAAAAATGGCTAATTTAGGATTAGGGCTGGAAATACATAGGATGAGCCTGAATCATTATGTAGTGCCAAAGGATAAGAAAATACTCAACAATAAAAACATAATTGTTGTACAGTATGTCAAGAGAATACAGGCGCAAAATGGAAGGTTTCCCAGTGGCCAAAACTGGAACATATTGAGCACCAAAATAATTAGATTACAACTCAAATAAATACCCATGAGTTCATACTGATATAAATAAACAAATGTATGAATGAATGAGATAAGACAGATTTCCTTTCAGAAGTATTTTGAATCATTTATTATGTAATATACCTTCAAAGAATGGCTATTTGGTTTTTGGTTATTTGGGATTGGCTAACTTCACTTCTCATTATCTTCTCTAAGGAGGGAGCAAAAATTCTCAATCCTTAAACATGAACTGCACATAGTAACTTCTTTCAAAAGAGTGAAACAATACAGGAATTGTGTTAAATAGAAGAAAGGAGAGAAACACTACAGTACCTAAATCTGACAGACACTCCCACAGTCAGTTGGTCAAGGTTAATGATAATAGTAACAAATCAAATGGACAGTATATGCTTTTGATATCATGTGAAGTTAATGACATTTTCATTCTGTGGTCTACCTACTAAAACTCATAAATACAGTTTAATCAGGAGAAACAAGTCAGAGAAATTTCAATGACCATTATACAAAATACTCAAGTACTTCCTGGAAACTGTCAAGACCATAAAAATAAATAAATAAATCAGGAAGGAAAGAAAGAAAGGAAGGAAGGAAGGAAGGAAGAAAGAAAGTCTGAACATATGTTATAGATAAGAGGAAGACACAAGAGCATGAAATGTGCTATCTTGATGGAATGTGATTTAGTCAGCTTTTTTTGCTGCTGTAACCAAAAGACCTGACAAGAACAATTTTAGAGGAGGAAAAGATTATTTGGCACTCTTGGTTTCAGAGAATTCAGTCCAGAGACAGCCAGTTCCATCGCTCTTGGCCCTGGAACATCATGGCAGAAGAGTGGTGGAGGAGAAGAGCTCCAGAAAGAGCCACCAGAAAGCAAAGAGAGCTCTTGCTCACCAGGGATAAGGTATATACTCCAAAGATATGCTCCCAATGGCCTGCCTCCTCCAGCCACACCCTACCTGCCTACAGTTAACCTCCAAGTTAATCCCTATCAATGGATTTAAAGCTATCATAATCTTTTAAAGCTATCATAACCTAATCATTTCATCTCTAAATTTTTTTGCATTATTTTATAAATGAACTTTTGGGGGACACCTCATATCTAAACCATAACAAAATCCTGTAATAGAAAAAAAACATTGGTAAAAACCAACAAAATATCAGTTCACAGTTACACATGGGAATGTGTAAGAGCATTGTGATGAATGTAGAAGAAAACTTACCCTCAAGGAAGTCTATATACTATACAATTTTTTAAAAAAAATTTGTTGCTACAGAGAATGAATAAAAGATTTTGAGTACATTTCAGATTTGCTGTTTTGAATAATGATTCAAAAGCATTATGGAGGACAGTGTCATAAAAGGTTACTCTAGAATTGAGGCAATGAACTAGGAAATAATTACCTTCATATAAAATTTAAATGATGAGAGTCTGATCTAGGAGACATGTAAGAATGGGAGAAAAACAAGAGCAACACAGGTGTCTATTAGTTGATTATGTGGCAAATGAAGAGAAAAAATAGTCCAGAAAAGGAATTTCAAAATTCAGGTGAGTTTAATGATTTCCTGGGAAACTTGTTAAAATGCTAATCCAAAGGCTCTGTCCTCAGGTATTTTGTTTTAATTAGTATAGGACAAGAGTTGTGTTTAGAATCCTCATTTTCAAATAGCACCCAGGGATTTTGAGGACCACATTTGGAGGACACAGGTCTAGAGTTATTCCCAGTGTTCTCATTTGAGGAATTGACATTTGTAGTTCCATTAACCAAAAATAAAATCAGAGAAAGGGAAGCAAAATGGAAAGGGGTAAAGTGACTGATTATTCCATTCTGCCTGGGACTATACCAGTATTATCACTGAATATTCTTTGCCCAAGAAATCCCTCAGCCCTGGAGAAAACTAAACAGTTAATCACTCAACTTTATAAGAGTACATAGTTGTACAAGAGCTGCTTACATAATGTCTAAATATGACGTCTAATAGGCCATTATAAATTTAGAAACTAAGAGAAACTAAGCTAGAAACACATTTAGAAATCACTATTGTACAGATTGTAGTTGAAGTAATGGGATTTTTGACACTAGTAAGAACTAACAGCATAAAATAACAATAAGACTAAAGAGGAGAAATAAATGGAGGGAAAGGAGAGGGGAAAAGAACTGATGATGGAACTACTAAAGAACATCAATATTTAAGGAAACGTAGAAGAAAAGGAGAATAAGAAAGTGGTTTTGATGAAGACCACACTGCAAAGTGTGACTAGGCCCAATGCCGATGATCATGCCTAGAATAAAAGGAATGCTCCAGAATAGCAAATGCTATAAAGAGGTCTCATTGGCTGTGGTACATAAGAAATCATAAGTTAATTTAACAGGAGCAATTTTTTTCACAGTAGAGCTTTATTTAGAGTTTAGATTATGTAGAGAAATAAATGGTTTAAAGAATTAAGAAGAGAGATAATGAAGATAATGGTAGCATTCTAAAGCAAAGACAACAAAGCAGTAAAGATATATGATAGATAAATAGATAGGTAGGTAGGTAGGTAGTAGGTAGGTAGATAGATAGAACTTTTATCTGGAATTGCACCATTCAGGTGACAGACTGAATTTAGCCTATAGAAATCTTTAAAAAAAAAAAAAAAAAAGAAAGAAAGAAATCTTTAAACAGGACCACAAAGAGTTTGGTTATTCTTTTTTTCTTCTTTCTTTTTTCCTTTCCTTTTTTTTTTTTCGGTATAAATAGCATTTAAGATATTTTAGATAAAAATACAGATTTGGGGGATGGTGTTGTGACTTAGCGGTGGAGCACTCACCTGGCACGTGCAGGGCTCTGGGTTTGATTCTCAGTACCACATAAAAATAAATAAATAAAATGAAGATATTGTGTTCTACTACAACTAAAAAAAAACTTTTTAAAAAGTACAGATTTTATTGGTGTGAATATACTTTGTATACAACCAGAGATATGAAAAATTGTGCTCTATGTGTGTACTAAGAATTTCACTGTCTTATATACATAAATAAAAAAATTAATTAGAAATACAGATTTTGAAGTGTTCTTGGGGAAATAAGAAGTTCTGGCACCTGGATCTGCATTTTGAATGGCAGTAGTCAGCCATGGCAGTGATCATTGAACACGACTGCATTTTCCTATTGTCCCCGCCACCGCCCGCAATTTCACATCACTGTTTTCCATCAACAACTGGTCCCTGCAGACATTTGACTGTGAGATATAACACAGACAGCTCTGGAAGGAAGAAGAGAGACATATCTATAAGAGGTGCTTGGATTCAGTGAAAACTTTGGGCTTTCCCTTTTTAAAGAAGGATTAGTTGAGACCTATTTATATGCTAACTAATCAAGAGGATAATTTTTGAAGAAAAGCTAAAACGTGAGCAGGGATGTGATATAGAACATGGATGGGCCAATAGGCCTTGTATAAATGGACAGACTCTTCAGGAGAACCTAGCTGCACATAAAATGAAGCTATGATTTAGGGATATGACAATGAATATGAGTTAACTATAGGTTGGGAGGGACAGTCACTAAAGATTCAATGCAGTCTATTCAGATCTTATGTTTGCCATTAAGAAGAAAAAGAAACCCCAATATTTTCAGTTATATGAAGAAACTAAAATTCAGTTTTCTAAGTGTCCCAAAGCATTGTTTCTGTTTTTGTGTTTATGATGAATGACACCCAACGGTCCTTGCTGCTATGGTATGCTGTAATGCAAAGTACCAAAGAGAGCATGTTTGGATAAATCCAGATACATCAACTTGAACAAAAATGAATTTTGACTTCATGAGGATATGTATATATAGACATATACTTTTTACCAAGACTTGAAAATAGATCGTTTTGTGCTGTCTTGATTTACAGACTATCTGGATTTATCTGGTAACCACCGAGAACATTACTTGAGTGGCAGTTTCCTGTGAATTAGTTAAGTTGATGACAGTGGCAGAATTCTAAAGAGTAGCCTTCAATTTGCAAATGCTAAAAATTAATTCTCTGATGGTTTTGGTGTAACACCCTGTCTCCTCCACATAAAAACTCACAACCAGTAAAGATGAAACTTCTTAATCTAAAAATCAAGGTCATCCACAACAAAGCTTGATTTATATTAATGATATAACTGAAAATTAAAAATAGTCTATTATGGCCTTGTTTATTTGGCAGATCAAATTGTTTGCTGGAATGGTTTCGATTTGAGATTTGATTGTTCATTTTTATAGTAATGATGGCTAAATGTTCCATCTACCTTAATGCCTCAGTTGGATCCACAAATGGCAATATTGAATCATTATTAATTCAGTCATTGCAATAATTAGAGTCTAACGACTCCCCCCCCCACCAAAAAAAAATGTCTGGAATCATCCTGAGTAGAATACTGTGATTCTTTTTCCTTTAGAGAAACTAACTCTTGTATTATTTTAACAAGGTATTTGAAAATGAATATTTTCTTACTACTATGACAATATTAATGATTGTAGCCAAAATATCAATGTTCCTTTAGATCCATAGACCCTCAATAGAAAGATCATACAATACAGAAAGAAAAACATATATTGTAAGTTGTGACATGAGAGTAAAAGGAGAGACTTTTCAATCAATCACCTGCTCATTTTCAAGATACACTTTTCTGTTATATTGAAACCACACAGGTCAATCTAATGTAATCTCATCTAGCAATCAGTACAAATGATCTTAAAATTTCTCCATTTCTCTTCTGCATATGCCTCTGAAGTTTCCCTAAAAAAGATTTAGTGAAATTCTGGACACAGTATGCTTTTTTTGTTCTTTAGCTCTTTCAAACTGATTCACAAAAGAGAATACTAAACAGTCTTCCATGACCCGGTGGGCACAGCAGGTCAGAAGTACTAAGAAGAAAAGTGAGATCAGATAAAGCCCCTTGCTCTTCTATGCACCTTTTAAAATTTTCTCTCAATTCATTTTAATTTAAGCAGAATTTTGTTCCCATGTTCTTTTCTCAACACAATAATATTTCTTTCAAAAAGGTTTTGATTCTTTACCAAAAGATGAGAGAGCAAATGAGAAAGTTATTGAAACTGAGGAAGAGTTATGATTAAGTTTTAACTTCCAAGACTAGATCCGTTTTATAATTCTCCAGATTCCTAACATTTAACCTCAAACATGTTATAACTTTCTAGACTTTCAGAATTGGTGGCATCAGCATATCTATCCATTTTCATCTCATGAGGTATGACTCAAAAACAACTCACCACTATTTGTCTCCTTCCTTCCTTCCTGCTCAAGCCTTTGTCTCTTTATTAGTTTTCTATTGCTGCTATAACACATAACCAAAAATTCAGTGATGGAAAACAGCACATTTATTACTTCACAATTCTGAAGGTTTGAAGCCTACTGCAGTTCTCATTAGGTTAAAACTCCAGCAATGACCTTTGATTTTATTGTTACATATTAGTTCTATTTCATTGTCCTATTTTCTTCTTCAAACATTCTATGAATACATTCATTCTTCCTTGCCTGTTTTTTCTTTCTATCTTTTGAATGTTGAAGATGGTGAATGGAGATATTTCTGGTTTTGTAAATCCTTTACTTCTGTATGATCTTTAAATTCCTATGCTTGATATTCTCCCTCCCTCCCTCCCTCTCTCTCTCTCTCTCTCTCTCTCTCTCTCTCTCACACACACACACACACACACACACACTTATTATTTTTAACCAGTAAGATTTCAAAGACGCTACACATTCCCAGTCTCCCTGCTGCAACCCAAAAGAGTTTCCCTAGTCAATCTTCTACCACAGGTTCTATGTACTTCCATACCTTTTTCCTTTTTTCATCCCAGTACCCTGAAGTCTGATCAAAAAGGTCTCTGACTTGTTCTCAATGTTTCTTCACTCAGGATGCCGAATACCGCCCCTATCTCTTAATGTGTGCAGTTTTATCCATGCTTATCTCTATTAAGTTTCCATATACCTTTCTTATTTCATGCCCATTATCTGTGAATATGCAGCCATGTGTTCTGAGGATGAAACTGTTGACTTGGCATGCTTACTTCACTACTTACACATAATAGAAAATTTTCAGTAACCTTGGTTCTGTAATTATGCTGCAGGTATTGGTTATAGATAATTTTATTTGCTCTTCTTATTGACCTACATACATGAGTTTTGAGAATATATGTAGTGAATTAATTAAGGCAATGGCCATTACCTGTAAAAAGCCACAATTTAACATCTCTTTCCTTTTAACTACTTGGTATGGAAGAGGTAATAACATTAAAAAAAATAACTGATCCAGAAGTCTAGAAAACTAGCTCTCCTCAAGAAAATATCTGAAACTGTATCGTGCCTTATGGTTCCCATCTGGTGTGAGTTGACTCAAGTCTCATCCATTCTTGATTTTTTGGTCTACTTCTTCATCTCTTTAACTCCATGTGTTCCTTTAGTATTTTATCCTGAATGTATCTTTCCACCACAATCCTAGTTTGTTTGAACTGGTTTCATTGGTTCTTGTAACTGTCACTCAATTTACGTACTTTTTTACTTGGGAAAGCCTGTAAGATTTCTATAGCACTTCTCGCCCTCCCTACTACTCAGAAGCTTTAAAAAGCAAGTAAATATTTTGAAAGTCAAAGTGACTTATAAAGGAGAAGGAGTAAAACTTTATCATTCATTGTAGAATAATTCTAATTGGTTTGGTAAAGGTGATAAAGCAAGCATATATGAATCTCAAGTCCTTTGTTACTGTTTTCCTTACATGCCTATGTCGTGGGCACCTCCTTAATCACAAGCACTTTTTTTTTTTTTTAAGAAAGAGGGAGAGAGGCAGAGAGAGGGAGAGAGGCAGAGAGAGAGAGAGAGAATTTTTTAATATTTATTTATTTTTTTTATTGGTTGTTCAAAATATTACAAAGCTCTTGACATCTCATATTACATATATTAGATTCAAGTGGATTATGAACTCCCATTTTTACCCCCAATACAGATTGCAGAATCACATCGATTACACATCCACATTTTTACATAATGCCCTATTAGTAACTGTTGTATTTTGGCGGACACAACATCTTTGTTTGTATGTGGTGCTGAGGATCGAACCCCGCAGCACGCATGCCAGGCGAGCGCGCTACCACTTGAGTCACATCCCCAGCCCCATCACAAGCACTTTTTAACTAGAGCTAAAATAGTGCTCTTCAAGCTCTGAGACCACCAACTCTCAAGTACCTTTTCTGAATTTTGATGTCTAAAAAAGTGTTGATGTATTTTAGTCTTCTATTTGAGAATCATCATCCCTCCATCCATTCTCTCCCATTTTATACTCACTTCATTCTTGCATACATTGAGTCTATTTTAATATCTCAGGGAGATTTTCTGTTTAGCCCTTCCTATCTCACTATTTCCTCCCCCTCCCCCCCTCCTTCTCTTCCTCCCCCTCCTCCACCTTCTTCTTTTTTAACTACCTAATTCAACCAGACATTTTTCATGACCACAAAAGCTCTGTAACAGGGAGAATCTCTTCCTGTCATCACTGTTCCTACACTCTTACTTCCACACCCACCATATCCCACTTTTTAATCATATCATAAACTTCTCCCAAGCCTTCAATATTCTAATGTTCATTTTCAATCAAGATGGTTGAAAGAAAAAGGGGAAATGAGTAACTAAGTGGGAATAGAAAGTTGTAAAGCAGTAAATTTCTACTGTCTAGTCTTTTGTATGCTCTGAGAATATATTCAATAGCAAGAAAGGGAAATATGGTTTTAACTTTCAAGCATCTGGGATGAATCTTAACATGAGACTAATTTGCTACAAATTAGTCATTTAGACAAAATCCGAAGAAAGATGTGTATTTCCAAGGCCAGCAAATTAGAGAAGACAAGCATTAGAGATACAGTTCTACCCTAGGATTTCTGGCTTTGCAAGAAACGTAAAAACTGGAAAATGAAAATTTGGGGAAACACAGAAAGGTGTTTAGTTGCTATAATTACATTATTCTATTAAAGCATGCAGTGCCCTCAAATATTTCAGGGAGCATAATGAGGAGTTTTCCAGGAGGTACTGGGGTGTAGGGACAACTTATTTCCACTTGCGTCAGACTCAGAGCAATTTTGGCCCTGCTTAAAATAAAGGTAAATTAACATTCTTCCAGCCTCTACAGGGGACCTAAAGTATTTAATAGAATTCCCTTTTTCCCCCCAACATGATACACATTTGGTAGAGCTACTGAGCTATAAAAATAATAGTCATTGTAGGCTTTCTGCTTCTGGACACATTAGTCCAGTTCACTTTCAATTATTCTGACTCCTCATTAGAGAAAGGATTTATAACTGCAGTTTTGCTAACAGCATATAAAGCTTTCTGTGATCTAGATTTAATTTAGCCTAATTCTTAGCACAGTATGAGCTAGTGTATAGTCCTTGGAATAAGACAACCTAAATTTCTTATTGCATGCAGTTAGCTACATACAGGCTGTGCCAAGACCCATTTGCCATTCTCTTTGTATGATCTTAGTTTACCAGTTTTTATTAAAAAGTAAATAATAATCTGCCAGCTTATGGAAGCAAGTGTTTAAACCAAGGAAAAGTTTGATTAACACTCTACACATCTTGTAAAATGGTGGCATTCCAGTTTCATATACTCTTTATTTACATAAAATTCATCTCTAAGTATACAGTAATCATTTTAGTCATGAGTATACTCCAATGCTTTTCACCTAAAATAGGATGTTTGATGACATATTAGCAGATATTGTGGAAAGCATAACTTTAATGTTAGGTTAAAGTAAAGTTAGATGTGTTTAAAAATTCCCCATAACTTTTATTATGGTAACATGTGTTATGAATCTCTAAGAGTAATGTGGAGAAAGCAGTGATTCTCCACTTAATTTGGCACCAATATCCTTTTTTTAAAGGCACTGGTTAGCTCACGGACCACCAAATATGAATTGCAAAATATTGACTAAGTTAAAACAACTCCATCTTAAAATATATGAGAGTGGGCCAGGTCTCTTTTATTCCCTCAACATACCCAAAACCTCAAGCTCAAGAATAACTATAATGCATCACACCTAAACTGAACTCAGACATTTATTCAAAACATATATAATGAAGCATTACCTTTCACATATGAAGTATGATGGTCCTTAGGAATAATGCATGATGAAAGTAGATAATTTAAAAAGATTAAAACATATGCCAGGCGTGGTGGCACATACCTGTAATCCCAGCCGCTCGGGATGCTGAGGCAGGAGGATCAACAATGAGTTCAAAGCCAGCCTCAGCAACTTAGTGAAGCTCTAAGCAACTCAGTGAGACCCTATCTCTAAATTAAATACACAAAAGGGATGGGGATGTAGCTCAGTGGCTGAGTGCCCCTGCGTTCAATTCCCAGTAACCCCCCCCCAAAAAAAATGCTTATATGAATTGTTTCTTATTTGTGAGAAGACAGCCAATGCAAAAGAAGAGAGATTGAGGCAATATTTGGAAAGGGTAACACAGTAGTTAGCTTATGTTCCAACTGAGACTCTTTTTTGTTCCCAAAAGAACCAAAATTTGTACTTCAAATGAATAACTCAATCACACTGGATGGAAGTGGAGGAGAAGGCAGAGAATTAACTAACCAAAGCAAATTGTAGGCAGTATTTGTACTCTGTTGCCTCTGTATGATATTTTCCTCCCTCTGAATTTCATACTGAAGACTAATTCTTCTAACTGATTACTTCTAATTGCAGATTTTGTCATAGTGTTTTTTTTCCTGTATGAGTTTTTAAAATATATTTTTGTTTTTAATTAACACATAGAAATTACACATACTTACAGGGTTCAGTGTGAAATTTCAGTGCATGTGTACATTGTTCAGTAATCAAGTCAGGATAATTGGCATATCTATCACCTCAGACCTGGACCATTTCCTGTGTTAAGAATCCTAAAATTCCCCACTACTAGTTATTTTGAAAAATCACATTAGTTTTTATCAATAACATTTACACTATTTACACTATTGTGCCATAGAACATTAGAAGTTATTCCTCCTAACTGTACTCTACCTATTAAATATTTGATTTCCATCCCTCCTTCCCACATGATTGCCAAGCTCTGATAATTACTATTCCATTCTCTACTTCTTTGAGGTTGACATTTTACCTTCCACATATGAGTACAAACATTTGATATTTTTCTTTCTGACCTATTTCATTTCATATTATGTCCTCCAACTGCAGCCAGGTTGATGCAAATGACAGAATTCCATTCTTTTTGTGGCTGAATAACACTCCATTGTGTATTTATGCCACATTTTCTTTATCCATTCATTCACCAATGGCGGATTCCATGTTTTGATTATTATGAGCAGTACAGCAATAAACATGTGAGCACAGATGTCTGTTCCACACACTAATTTCATTCCTTTGAGTATATACCTAATAGTGGGATTGCTATGCTAGATCATATGGTAATTCTATTTCTAGTTTTTTGATGAAATTTGGTATTGATTTCCATAATGGCTATACTCATTTATACTCCCACCAACAGTGCTTGATATATCCCCTTCTCTGCAGCATGACCATCATTCTTTCTTCCTTTATTTTTTGTCATTTTAATAATAGCAATTTAACTGGAGTGAGATTTTACCTCATTGTGGCTTTCATTTTCATTTCCATGATCAGTGAGGTTGATCATTTTTTTCATACACTTGCTGATCATTTGTATAGCCTCTTTAAGGAATGTCTATTCAGATTACTTGACCATTTCTGAATCAGATTATTTGGCTTCTTTATGTTGTTTGTGTTCCTTACATAATTTAGAGATTAATATATTGTTCAATGATCAGTGTGCAAATGTTGTGTCTCATTCTTAGGTTGTCTCTTTACTCTAATGTTTCCTATGCTGTGCAGAAATATTTTAGATTGATATAATCCCATTTGTCAATTTTTGCTTTTATTGCTTTTCTAGGGTCATATCCAAAACATCTTGCCCAAAGTTTTGTATGTTTCCCAATATTTCATTGTAGTTATTTCAAAGTTTTTGTGTTATGTCTATATTTTTATCTATTTTGAGTTGGTTTTTTTATATATGGCAAGAGATAGGCATCTAATTCATTTCTTTTGCATATGGATATCCAGTTTTACCAGGACCATTTATTGAACAGACTTTTTCTTTCTTCAGTGAATGTCCTTACTGCTTGCTTCAAAAATCAAATGTGTGGGTCTATTTCCTGTTTTCTATTCTGTTTCATTTATCTGTGTGCTTGTTTTCATGCCAATTCTATATTATTTTGGTTACTGAAGCTTTTTAGTATGTTTTGAAATAAGGTATTGTAACAATCAAAGCTTTGCTCTTTTTGCTCAAGATTGCTTTGGCTATCAATGATACAAATTTTTAGGAATGTCTTTTTCCAGTTCTGTGAAGAATGTCATGGTCATTTTGAGAGAAATTGCATTGACTCTGTACATTACTTTGAGTAGTATAGATATTTAAATAATATTCTTCCAATCCATGAACATTGATGTCTTTCCATTTTTTGGTGTCCTCTTCACTTTTTGTATTAGTATTTTGTAATTTTCATTGTCACACTCATTTTTTATTAGATAAATTTATTCCAAGGGTTTTTTTTTTTTTGGTAGTAACAGAAAAACGGAATTGCTTTCTTGATTTTTTTCCTCAAAAATTTCATTATTGGTATCTAAAAATGCTACAGATTTTTAAATTCATTTTTGTGTTCTGAAACTTTACTGATTTATAACTACTAAAAGTTTTTTGGTAGATTCTTTAGGTATTCTATGGGATTCATTTTGATGAAGACATATAAAATAGCTTTGTACCACAGGGAGAGATCAAAGAGATGGAAATTGTGTATGCTTCACTGGAAAAGAAGTCATAGAAAATGAAATGAAGAATAGGGGAAAATGCAAGACATAGACCACTGCCTCAGAATCATGATCCCTGTAGTGATAGGACCTATGAAGGCAGGAGCACCTTCCAAATCTTGGTGGCAAGGATATAGCCAAGAGCAGGAACCTAAGGAAGAAATCTTAAACAATATGCCAACTTCCCAATTTTTCACACAAGTAGTCTTAAAAATATAAAGAATAAAAATACTTTCTTATTTTTTATTGCAATTCAAAAGGTAAGAGTACCCACTCTTGCTCTTTCTATCCTATGTCTACTCTTAAAAGATACAAAATTATTTTTCATAAGTCCAGAAATTCAGAAAGAAACAAAAGACATTTTACTAAAACTTGTAATAACCGAGTGTGGCTTAAAGTGGCAGGGAGTGCTATGAATTCAAAAACAAGCAAAACTATCATAACTATGTAATAATCATTACCATATTAAAGCTGACACATATAACATTTGTTACATGGCATGAACTGTTATTCTAAAATGTATATTTACTGTGAATACAAGTCCATCTGTTAGATTCCAGGTTTTTTGCTCTAATAGTTACTATAATTCTAAAACCTTTTCTGAAACTTGAGTTTTAATTGCCAGCAGTTGATAGACATAATTAATTCAATTGTTAATTCCTAAATTAATTGGTCATCTTGCATCTTGTGCATATCTATGGTCAATACATTACTTCATAGTTTTGAAAAACCTATTCCAAAATTCATAAGCAATGCCCACATGCCATAAGGAGGTATTTAGAGCTTTCTCTTACAGAGCAGAGGAGCATTTTTCTTCTGTCAAGATGAAGCTGAAGTGGAAAGACAGGAAGGAAGAAGTTTGATTTGGTTTTTGTTTGTCTCAGGAGTTCTCTGACAATCTACTGAGCTGCTGTTTTATGCAGTGAGACTTTGCAGACCGTGTCAAGACAGCTTGCAGACAACTCATTTTTTATTTAGGAAATGTGCATTTAATGGCTTCAGTGTCTAAGGTTTCCTTTGAATCAAATTTTGTAGTGTGCTAGCTTTGGTTTCATTTCATTTGAAATTTGGCAGTTGAGGAGTTGTGAATGAAGACTCTCTTGTTTATGCACTTTTCTCTGAACACAGGAGAGACAGGACATGAATTAATTATGACTCCATGTGAAACCAATAACTTGGTGACTGAAATCTCGATGTGCTTTAATATATTTTATTATGGTACTGTATACTGTGATTTTATTTTCCGTGCCTTTTTGCTGTTTATAGAGCTTTACAAAGACTTTATGTTGGTGCAGTTTAATATTTTTTCAGGTGATAATGTAAGCTTATCTTATACGAATGCTTTTCTTAAATGAAAGCACAAAGACACATTAGTTTACAGAGCACGTGTGTTTTAGATTTTAAAATCAATTTTTTTCCTCAATTTTTTTATTACTATAAATTTCCTCTATTAAATGAATAGTAATCATAGAACACCCATATTAGTTATACATCCAGTGTCTTCTAGTTACATATATTTTGATGCCCATACTTGTGACAATTTCTACATGAATTATATGTTAGTAATAATGCTCTGGAGATATTAGTAAGTCCACTGTCTCTTATTTCATCATCAAGAGCATCAAATATTTTTTTGAAGTCAGTGAATTTTGTACTATAAATCGAATTTCAGAAACATAACAATGGATAAGAAACCATCCCAGGAACTTTTGATATTATTGATCACAACTTCTCATGATCATGCTGTGTGGGTGGAATCTTTGTCAGAGGCTATTATATAATAGTTGATGTGACTCCCTCATTGCAGGTTCTCAAGTTTTGAATGTCTAATATGGGCACCTTGATTTTTTTTTCAAAGATTCAAGGAATCCTCTGCTAAGTGCTATGCTGTTACAAGCAGAAAATGGAACGATTTTAGAGAATGGGTAATTAAACTCTACCACTCCTGGACAATATAACTAAAATAACTGTCCGTGGTACTTATCCTGTCATTAATTTAGGACTTGTATTGCTCTATCAACCTGAATACACAGATGATAACACAAATGATAGAACAAGAATATGAAGATATGTTTCAGTGTCTATTCACCTTTGATCTTGAAAAATAAGCAAGTCATATTATCTCCAAGTCATATTGCAATGTTGACAACATCAATATAAATTCTGCATATTTTCTGTAACATAACAAATAAAATAAAACTTTAAATTTGTTAGGCATCTTCATTTTGGCAGTCACAGATTTAAAATTAGAATTAGCTTCTACCAATTTAGAAAGGTGACCATAAAATCAAACATGGGACGATACCATAATTCATACATGGATTACATGGCCCAGTGAAGAGTGATTCTGAAATAGAATAGTTGATTTTTAAATTAATATTTATATTTTTGTTCAGTTATTTTATTATAGGTAAATGAATCATAATGATTCATTAAATATGTAATGAAACCTTCGCATTACATCCATATAGTGAAACATTACTATCATATTCTTTAGGAACACAAAGAAATTCTACAATATAATGTCAACCTGTAATAGCAATATATCAAATGGTAAATGTATTATACTTCTTAGAGGTTGCAAGGGACATGTGCAACATTGCTCTTCACATTGGAAAGTTCTGTCATGTCCTATATCTCTGAACTAGAAGTTTTACCAAGGTAGGCACTTGAATTCCTATAATATTTATTTCCCACATTCTTCCACATATTTTTTTCTTATCAAGGATCGTAGGGAGTTGTTACTCTCTGCCTACCAGGTCTGAACAAAATATTATCGATTCAGTGGACCATAATGATGTACAATTGAATGAAAGAAAATCAAAGTCCCTGCGGACTAGATTAAGGCAGATGGTTAAATAACTGATACAATCCTGAGGCAGGACAATAAAAGTATTAGTATTCTTGACAGCTGAAAGTAAACTTCTAATGTTCTTTCCTAAGAGGTAAAGAGAAGCAGAATTAACCAGATAAGTAGTTGCATACAAAGTACCAAGGGATATGTTGATTTGCTTTATCAGTGAAATAACATCTGGAATAGCAGCTGCAATTAGCATTACCACCTGATTAAGTCTACCAAAATCCAGTTATATTCCAAGATTCATCTGTCTTCTTCAGTGAGATAGTGTAGTTGGATGAAGATACAATGAGAATCAATATTCTTGCACCTTTCAAGCCCTTAATGATAACTCTACCTGAAGGATTTCAATATGGCTTTTTGTTTGCTTTTCCTATCCTGCTAGGCCTCACTCCACAAGACAGGAAACCAATGTGGGGATTTTGCTATTTATTGGGTATGATTTGGGGCCAATGCCAAAGATCTCAGTCAGTTAGAGCATACTGTTTTAGCTCTGTTGTCCACTATGGTAATCTCTCTCCCTCCATGGTCTCTGGCCAAAGAGTACCCACTTGGTCCCTGACTCTCTGGGATGTTCTACTTGTTGCAAAGAGCTCATTTCAATGAAGAGTTCCCATTGCCATCATTGCCTACAGAGTACACCACTATAGAACTTCTCTCAGAAATTTTAAAAGTCTGGAAAGATGAATTGAAAAATCAAAGATTGCTACTTAACTGGTTGCAGTATGGTTGAATGAGAAAAAAATTGGAGGGATATTTGGAAGCCTAAGATATCCAGCTTTAGAGAAGAACCAAAAATGAGAGTAAATTGAATTGTGTCCAAGAACTTAACTTTCTGTGATCACCACCTCTGTAAATTTATAACTAAACATGTCATAGTGTGCCTAGCTGCTATGGATTAGAATAATAGAGAGTTGGAAATATTCTGGATATGGGATGGGAAGAAATGTATAAAATAGATATTTTGTTCATTGATACATCAATCTCTCCTATTCTTTATCCACAGTGACCTTTAGAGTATAATAGCTACAGCTTCACTCTTCGTTTCAAACATCATATAACTTTATCTTTGGTAAATACTAATTTCATGTATTCAAAAAAGTGGATTCTGGATGTTATGGTTTGGATATGAGGTGTTGCCAAAAAAAAGTCCCAGTGTTTCTGCATTAATATTCAGAGTAAAATGATTGAGTTGTGAGGACTGCAACCTAACCAGTCCCTCTGAGTGTGAATGGAATGGTCACTGTAGGCAGGTCGGGTGTGGCTGGAGGAGAGGTGTTACAGGAACGTGCTCTGAAAGAGTGTATCTTTTCTTTGGCCCCTTTCCTCTTCTCTTTCTCTGTTTCCTGGTAGTACCATGAGCTGATGAGCTGAGCAGGTTTCCTTCACTGGGCTCTTCTGCCATAATGTGCGGCCTCATCTTGGGCTCACAGCAATGGCGTCAGCTGTCCATGAAATGAGACATCTGAAACCATGAGGCTCAAATAAAGCTTTCGTCTTCTAAGTTGTTCTTGTCATAAATTTCAGTCACTATGGTGATGTAAAAGCTGACTAAAACACTGGGAAATATAGCTTCTAATATACTCATGTTAATAATAGTCTATACAGCACACCAAGTGAAGAAGTTCACTGTGAGTCAAATACTGCTAAATCTTTTATACTTAATATTCACTTAATCCCTATAAAATAAGTGGCATCTTTATTTTTATTTGAAAAATACCAAGAACACAAAATAATAAGATTGGGTTAAAATGTCAAGAAAACTTTAAAATATAAAAAATATAAGGAATATTTATTTTGACTAACTTAAGAACTACAAAGTTCTAAGATTATTGTGAAAAGAATTGACAGACTGGTAAACAGAATCACATAGATTGTCCAGAAACAGATTTTCACAATGTTAGAAAATGATGAAAGAAGCATCTAAATCTGTTGGGGATGGGAGGGCAGAGAGACATAGGAAATAATCGATAAACAACCCTAGAAAAATTAATTGCCTCTTTAATGAAGAAAATATCACTGCTCATTTAACATCAAACAAAAAAAGTTAACTCCCAATTAACGAAAGTATTAATTTAAAGTAAAAGGATTAAAACAAAATTATTTGCTCAATGCTTTTTAAATTTCAAAGTACCTTTTTCAGCTTGAATTCTTAAAATTTTTTACTTTGAAAATGTATAACCATGTAAAGAACAGTGGAATAGTGTGATGAATTCCTGTGTAGCCTTTATCAAGCTTCAACTATTATACTTTGCACAACCTTCTGTGACATTATCGCAATTATGCAAGAAAAAAAATCCATATTTGTATACACATATAGTGAAAGAAGGGAGAAAAGAATCAAAAACTCAAATGGCTCACTTTATAGGTTTTTAAAAAGTTCACGGAGAAGACATCTATAGTAATTAGCTAGATAATAGTGATTATTGTACTGTAGGCATCCTGCCTAAAATTCAACAAAAATTAAAAATTACAACTCTACCATTAAATAAGAAAACATCTACAAATTTAAAACCCAGACTGAGAAAAATATCTCTTCGTGTTGTGGGTATAAGCCAGGAACAGGAGCAGTAAACAGGATCCTCATGAGCAGCTAGATCCATTTTAGAGAAGAGCAAAGTGCTATTCTACAAATCAGAGCACTTGGTGAGAGAAATAAGAAACAAAAAATAGTGACGCAGAAAAGACAAAAAAAATCATAGTCTGCATTAGATATGACCATACATTTAGGAAGACAAAGAAGGACCAAAAAAAAAAAAAAAACTATTAGAATCAATGTGAAAAAAGTTAGTCAAGAAACATTACAAAATCAAAATGTAAAAGCAACAACTTAAATATGTGTGTGTATCACAAAGAGTTAGAAACTTTAGTGAATGAATAGAACTCATTTTCAATAGGAATAGGGAAAAAATATCATACTTAGAAAAAAAAACTCGGCAAAAGTTGTATGCGATCTATATGGAGAAAACTTTGAAATCCTACTGAGGCATATTAAAATCCTTTTAAAAACAGAAACACATAGCTCATTTGTGGAAATAAAAAATTCACATTGTAAGGATTTTAATTCTCTAATTTCATCTGCTGAATCAATAAACCTGAAGCAAAATAATTTGAAAGTAAAATGTTAACTTTGACCTGACAAAAATAAATATGCAGAACTACCAAGAAAATTGAGAAAGCTGAAGGTAGAATTTCTACAGAACATTAAAATATTATAGATTTAAATAAATTAGATACAAGTGAAATAATGCACACATGGCTCTAATACAGCCTGTTAAAATCACCTAGAATGCATATTAACTCTTAAATTTCCCTGTAGGTTAAACACTAAAAATTCTGATTTTCTAGGTCCGGACTGAAACATGAAAATGTTTTTTATAGTGAGATTGCCAGACGATTACAACACAAGTAAAATATAATTTTCCTCCCCTTAGATAGTCCACCAGTTTAACTGAAGAACTCTATTTGTAGTAGATAACATACCAGAAAAGGCCCTCTGCATACTAAAATTAGCCACACTGCTGTATTCATGGAAATTTGTTTCCAGAGTTGAATTCATTTCATTCTTTCTAAGGACTAAAGCTAAAAACTGAGAACTATTCATGCCTATTCACATCAAACAATTACCTAATTTAATTAAATATTTTGTTAGCTCATGAAACGTGAGTTCAAAAGGAGGTTTCTAATAAAACTAAATGCCTTAGAAAAGCAATAAAAATAAATTGCTAATAAAAACCTCTTGAACAGGTGTGGATGAGAAAACTAACAAAATGAGACACACATCATCAAAAAAATCTAGAAGGATTCTGACTGAGATTGATCATGAGTGTCTCTTCTTAAGATCTTGCTTGCCTCACTTTAGAAAAAGACTTATAACTCATCGTAATATATATATTTCACACACACACACACACACACACACACACACACACTTCTCTAAATACAAGATTGATGACACAAGTATTAAGAATAGATAAATAAGAAAAATGTCTGAAATCTAAATGAAGTTTGGTAAATAAATATGTTTTAAGTTAAAACATTATAACATTATGATTTTCTTTTATGATTGTCTAGTTTAACTACTGTTTTTTAAAAAATAACAGACCAGATACTATCTCCAATTATATCAACTAGGGAACATATTCTCTTGGCCCAAATATCACAGCTTAATATACTGAGGAAAACATAATCTTAGGGGATTAGAAAAAGGTCCTATATTCTCTCCTGTACTGAGTATAAAAGGATGTTCATGCTTTGGGGGCTCCAGTGGGATCAGCTCTGCCGAGACCTCATGGCAGAGGGAGTGGAGTTTGTTGTAATAGTGCAGTATGCAGTAATAATAACACCTGGGGAAAGGAATTTTGACAGATTAATCCAAAAGGCTGCTAGAGCTCAGGAAGGAAGCAAGCTGTGAATACCACATAGTGACCTGTAGGACTTACATTTTAGTAAACAAGGGAATCTCCCTGGAGTGCACTTGGAGAAAAGACAACAAAAATATACGACTTGGAATATATACAGTATGGTCCTATGTTGAAAAGTAAAACTATGTATTGCTGCCCTCGGCCAGTTTGGGCAGCTAGATTAATTCCTTGAGTGAAATTCCTAAGCTATCAAAGAAAACACAGACACACAATTTACCTTTAATTTAAGCCCCGGGATGGCTCCTCTGCCCTCAGCCTCAAGCCCTCCAAATGGGACAAGGAGGAGAGGAATGACAGGCTGGAGAGAAAGCTAACAGGGTCAGGTGGGGTCTTTTATAAGGGGAGCTCTCCAATAAAGGTCAAGAGGGGCGGGGTTACAAGGACAGGTAACTCCCATAACTCCCCGAGCTGTAGGAAGACAGCCTACGCCTGAAGACACATTTTGCGACATTTTTACGACTTCCAAGATGGGGCCTCCATCTAAGGTCACTTGACTTGGCCAGATCATGGGAAGTGACAGACAGACCGACATGGAAGTGAGCCTCACCAATCACGGAAGGAAAATGCTGCTCACATGGTGTGGTGGCCTCCCACAATGTATAACAAATCATAAATACAGAAATGTTTATAGAATTATAGGTAGACAAATACAGTTATTATTCAAGATGGTGAACACTGAGTGATTGAATCATGTGCAACTTAAGTATTTTTTGTATAATTTTTTTGTAAAAATTTTCCAATTTTTCCTATGATTGCAAATTATTGCTTTATAATATGTAATCATTTATTATAGGTTAATACAAAGTTTCTTGTTACTTTTATTTGGTAGACAAAAAATCATGAAAAAGAACTGGTGCATTATCAAGTGCAATGTCTGGAAAAACATTGGTCAGGACAGTTCCAGAAATTCCAAAACTACTGAATTTTCCCATTTAAACTAGCAGTTTAATATATAAGGTTCATTGTTATGTGCAGTTTTTGGCTTCAAGTTAAAGACAACAAGTTATAAAGTGCATATATGCCTACAAATTGAACTAATTTTTGAAAAAGTTTGCTTATTTTTTCAACATATAATTCTAAAATTTTAATTTTTAATCATCTTACTGCATAGATTTTGTAAATAACTACTTTGCTGGTAGAATTTTATCTTTTTATTTACCATCCAGATGCAATAGAGAAAACAAAAAAAATAAAAATTATGAGCTATATAAAAATGTTGCTAACATAACATTTATTCTCCATTTAAATAGCAATGCAAGCACACTGTACAGGAAATATTTCCATATGGCATGCATAAACACCCTGGTTATTGATCCCTTAAGAGTTCCTGTGCTATAATATATTTGAAGACTTGGAGAATATTTCTTTACATTGCTCACATTAATACATTTTTCTTATTTTATACAACTTTTTTCATGTATTTTACTTTAAATTATAGGAAGTGTCCATTACAAATTTTTGTCATATATTACTCTTAATCACTATCAAAATTATTAAATATATTAGATTATTAGATAGTATTTACTTTTGAAACTAGGAAATTAAGTTTTTAAAATAACCCAAAATACATGTGTTTATAAGTGTACATTTGTGTTTGTGTGTATATCTATCTACATATGTATGTATGTGAACATATAGATACAAATATACACATATGCATACAAGAGATGACAAAGTTTGTATTTTAAAAAAAACAAATTATGACAGAGTAAATATTGAGTAGAGAAAAGAGACTGCTAGGAAGGGTTTGCAAGGGGAGAATCAAGGCAAAACATGTCAGGCTGGTTTTCTGTTTATATCTCACTTCTTGTCCAATTGTTGATCCTTAACACAATATTTCCCATTGTGTTTTGGAAGTTTAATCCCTGGAGATATTAGTAAGAAAAAATATGTTTGTGGTCAAGACACATGAGAGGAACCTACGTAGTAATAAACTATGTGGCTTTTGATACATTTCTTTCTACGTGAATCATGCATTTATTAGAATATTAAAAGATCTACAAAGTTCTTTTCAAGTATAGCCAAACCTATATTGAAATGGAAACTTCTACAAGGCAATACCTAATAGTATGTGTTATAATGCATTATCCAATCCCTTCTTTTCATTCTCACACTTTTTACACAATCCATATGTTCTAACAATAGCATTATTTTTCTTAAGATTTCCTCTCATTCTTATTTTTTAAATGTATTATTTATTTTAGTTGTAAATGAACCTTTATTTGATTTATTTATATGTGGTGATAAGAATCGAACCCAGGGCCTCATACATGCTAGGCAAGCGCTCTACCACTGAGTCACAACCCCAGCCCCCTCATTCTAATTTTTATTACTTGAAACTTTCCTATGTAGTTCTTATTCCTCCATGTCTGTATGTGCTTGCACATGCATACATATATACATATGCATACAAGAGATCACAAAGTTCATGTTTGAAACAGTAATTCATAGCAGAGTGAAAACTGGTAGGAGGAAAAGGGAGAGTAATTTGTTCTCATAAATTATACTCTTAACCACAATCAAAATATCTTGCATGCATATATGTATGTATGTATATATATATACTCACATTTTTCACTATTTACTTATTTATTGTACATTAATATTTATTTAAAATACTAGACTTATTAGTTAAATTCCTTTAACATAGTTCTCATTCCCCTTCATTCCTCTCTTTATTACTCTTTTCAATACCCTGAGAACTTGCATGGTTCTTACCTTTGGTTTCAGTTATTTTTTCCTAACTTCTTCACTTTACAAATTCCTATTTTTAGCTCCACACACATGCGAACAGAGTTAAGTATGCCACCTTCATTCTGATTGTTTTCCTTGTCATATCCTTTTTTATAATTGTCCTTGCATTCATCTCTCATGCTATAAGCTCTGAGGCAGAAACCATATCTGTCCTTTTTACTGTAATATCCATAGAATCTATCCCAGGGAATAAAGCATTTATAAAATATTTAATTGTTGAATGAAAAATGAATGGCTAGATAAAGCTGGAAACACAACTGTATTCTTTAAAGACTCTTAAACAAGTTTAAACAAAGAGTGTATCATAAGTATTTAATTGTTTGAATAAAGTTGCTGATGTAAACACTTTTATTGTTAGGTAGGTTTGACCTTTTTATGATTAAATAGTAATTTCATCTCATGCTCTTCCTCCCTATCCCATTTTGAGTCACCTCCCTTATATCAGAGAAAACATTCAGCATTTTTTTTTAGGGATTGGCTAACTTCACTTAGCATAACCTGCTCTAATGCCATCCATTTCCCTGCAAATGCTATGATCTTGTTATTTTTTAGTGCTGAGTAATATTCCATTGTGTATAAATGCCACATGAGAAGTACAAATGCCAGCATAAGAAGAAGATTACCACTAAATAGAGAATAGAGGGGGGAGGGAAAAGGAGGGAGAAGGGGAATTGCACAGAATATGGAAGGAGACCCTCATCGTTATACAGAATACATGTATGATGTTGTGAGGAGAAAAAAAAAAAGATTGGGTAGAGAAAAGTAATGGGGGGGTAGGAAGGGCAGCATAATAAAACAGACATTATTATTGCCGTATGTATATGGGTGACTGTATGACCAATGTGATTCTGCAACCTGTACAATCAGAAAAATGAGAAATTATACCCCATTTGATTCAAATGTATGAATTGTCAAAATCATTGTACTGTCATGTGTAACAAATAAAAAAATGAAAATAAAAAAATAAATAGTAATTTCATAATAGAGACTATTGATTTCATGAAGAAAGGTATCTTACTTGTCTTGGTTTTAAAAGGTTTTATAAATATATATCTGGACCAATCTTTTTTAAAGAACTAGCTTTGAACTAATTGAAACACCTAGTCAAGAACAGTTAAAGTACCCAAACTGTTTTTGTGTAAAGCAGAAATTATTTGCTTGTTAATACAGAACATCAGAAAGGCACCAAAAAAATCTGAAACAAATATAAGTTTTAAACCATCAATGTTTGAATGAGAAATATATGGTTAACAACTATATTATATGCTTGACTTATTTAAAATAACAAATTAAACATGATGTAAGAGCTCAAAATTTTTATTTACTAGAAATAGATTGTGTTCTATTTGCAATTCAGCACACTAGAATTTTAAACACAGAGAAGAACAATTTAACTTTAAAAATCTTCAAGAAATGCATCACTTCATTCCAAAAAATATTAAAAATTTATTAAGTCCTGATAGGTTGATTCATTTGGGTAATCAATAATTAATCACTCTGAAAGCTTCAGATCCTTTACAAATATCAAAGACTTTTAATAATTTCTTTACAAATCCTAAGTAGCATAGAGTCTACAGACTTCATATATCATGGGAAATGAACACAAGTTAAAAAGATGAGTGCTTTAAAATGAATACTAAATCCCAAATGTTCATATTTTGAAATGTTTGCTATTATAAAAGAGATCAGTGTAATGACAGGAAGGTAGAAATAATATCATCTCTGGGCACAGATGGAGCATATGTATGAGCAATAGTGCCAACAGAGCAAACCCACTGCCAATTCCTCTTTCAAAAATACTAAATACGCCTCCAATACACAATTATTCTTTCAAAATAACTTACTCAAATTAAATTCACATTTTTTAACCACTTTAGCCATTTGTATTTGCCCTATTCCCCAATTATGTAAGAAATGTCAGAATTAGTCATATCGTGTTTTGACTCCTTCATATATTCATCTTCCAATTGTAATAAACATGATTTTGGAGATAGTAATTATTGGTACCATATTCTACACCAAGAACTTTTTACATGTACAATCTCATTTAACATTCATAATAATTTTTGATAGATTTTATTAGCATAAACTCCACTGAAAAGTAATAAGTAATGTATAAACATTTCAATTGCATGAAATATGAAGTCACATTATTCCAAATATAATTAAGTGGCTAGGTTGAGCCTTTACGATTTCTGGGAGGAGGGGTCAAAACACACAATATATCCATCCTGGTCCCAACTATAACACAGTATTTCACCTGGTAACAGTTTCAACATGTCTGACAATTCTGATCCTGCAGCTAGCTTGGACTTCTAATGAAGACCACAGGCATCTGTACCAGGACACTTTGAGGGTCATTTTTGTCAATCTGATATGGACAATTTGGGCTGAGGGAAAAAAAAATGTTAAGAGCTTGAGAACTTTTATTTTCCTACCCCTTTCTCAAATGCACTTATCCCTATCTTACTCACCTGGTCCTTTTGTTCTCATCCAAATCTCCATCACCGCTTCTGTACATGCTATTTCTTTGCAAGTAAGAGAAATCAACATTAGTCAACTTAAACAAACACAAGAAAGAATTTAAAATAGTTTATTATAAGGATAGATTTGTTCTCTATTGACACCCAAAGTTAGAACATAGGAATAACCTGGAATAAGAAAATGGAGTTCCAAAGCAAGCAAAGAAACACCTCCCTCTGAGTATCACACCTCTACTTCTGTCTGAAAGTCTGCTTCATCTGTTGTTACAGACCAGCTTTCTTTGATTGAATTCCCTGTGATAGACATAGATATCATTAGTTCTGCAAATTATTTCTGTGATTTAAGAGATCAGACAGAATAAAAACTGGAATCTTGAAGAAAGAATTTATGGATATCTCTTGGATTCCAAATACTTTTGTGGGTGTCGTATTCCAAATACCACAATGACTCTGGATTTTGAGAAAGCTACAGAAGAGAGGGAAATGAATATGTATAAACGAATAATGCCGACACAATATGCAATGTTCTAAACTCAAGTGCTTACTAAGGGTTTCCTTATTTCCCCCTACAATCAATACACCCCATAGGCAGCCTCATAGCTTACAAATCTCAACATGGAGTTTCCCTGTTTAAATCTTCCATAAATTTCTCTTGTATTCTAAATAAAATTTCAACTCATTACACAGCTTACACTTAAATATATCTGATTTCATCTCATACTATTCCATCCATTGTTCTTGCCACAAGCCAAGCATGTTCCTATGACAAAAGACCTTTGTTCTCACTATTCCTTCAGCAGGGAACGTGGCAACCTTACCTCTTGGCCAATTCCTCCCTGTAATTCATTTCATTCAAAATGCACCTCCTCATAGAGACCTTTCATGCCACGATATACAAAAGCACCCCCTCTTTATTCACTCTGTTTTTAAGGGCTGTTAACTCTCTCGTGGAACTTGTCACACACATGTGTACTGTTTATCTGTAACTCCCATAAAGAATCAGTTCTGGGGCTGAGGTTGTAGCTCAGTGGTAGAGCGCTTACCTCACATATATGAGACACTGGGTTCAATCCTCAGCACCACATAAAAACAAGTAAATAAAGATTGTATTCATCTACAACTTTAAATTTTTAAAAAAAAAATCAGTTCTATGTGAGCAGGAATCCTCTGTTTTCTCCACCACTCTGTGCCCCTGAATGTAGTCACCAACATCACAGGCATTCCATAAGAATCATAGAGGAATGTGAGTGAACAAATGTACCATCCACTTGACAGCGACAGAAGGGTACCCTGGACCAATTCCAAAGACTCATGGAAAACTTCCTAGAAAAGAAATTCTTCTTGTTCTTTTATACTTCACACTCAAATTTTCAGATGTTCCCTAAATTTTGTTCCTAAATTTTGATGTTCCCTAAATTTTCTGTAAATCCCAAACTATGGTTTCTAGACTGCATCAGATTCAAAATTCAAATGCTGCCTTTTTGACAAATCCTAGATGAAAGTCTCTCTCCTGAAAAACATGACTTGAAACTGAACGCAATAATCCCAAAGAAGTCTGCCCAGAGCAAACAGTCAGATTATGTACTCCTTATGAGCTGTTCCTTGAATTTCTATTAGTTCCAACTGAGGTTAGGCTAATATTTTTTGTTTCTTTGGTGCAGAAGGTTGAACCCAGAGGCCCCATACATGCTAAGCAACTATGAATCCAGCCCCCAGGCTTGCTCTTGAATAGGTATAAACCAAGGAAACTTTGTTGGCATAAATCAAAGGGTTGGTTTATTAAAATTTGCAGCCACATTATTACTGTTAAGACTCATTCCACACTGCAATGATTCATTTCCATACCAAAATACTGGTGTTTGTTTTTCTTCCATTAAATATCATGTTTGTCTTGGCTCTCTAAAGTATCAAGATCATTTTTTTAATCTTCATGTTACCATTCATTACATTAGCTATCTCATCTAGCATTTTGTTGACCACAAACTTTAGTAGCAAACTTTCTGTCATATTTCTAGTTATTGATTAAAATGTGGATGCTTAATCAATACTTTTTTTATAGCAAGCCTACTAGCCAGTGCCAAACTGATCTTTGACTGACCATAACGATAATAAAAGAGATTTTGTTGTATCACTGGCTTCAATTTTTTAAATGAGGTTTTCTCTGCTCTTTTCATGGTGCTGAGTTGTATATTTAATACAAAAGAGAAAAGCCAGTCAAAACTGAAGAATGTTATACAACTGCATAATTTATAATCCATCTTAACACTTTAAAAATATTTTATAACTATTAAAACTAAAATAGCTATGTTTTGTTCCAAATAAATATTGATTTTATTCTTAAATGCTGACATTTGAAATTTAGATGCTTATTTAAAATCATTTACTTATTTTTTCATACCAATAAAAATACAGATTTTTAATAGATTAAAATAAAAGAGAGGACCTTATATAAATGATGAATGACAGTTTTAATTATGTTTTATTAGAAAATCTAAAGTAAAAGGGTAATTTTCTGAAAAATTACATCTTATCAAAATAATAAATAATAGAAAATTTCTAAAAAAGTATTTTCTCCAAAGTAGTAATTTTTTAAACTATCAGAGATACTCTATCCTACTAAGAGAAAGTGTTTTCACATGCAAAAATTACCACGCAATTAAATAAATATAAAACAGAAAAGGAAGAAAACTCTAATATTTTCCTGAGCTATATCAGAAGCCAATCTCATATGTATGTGTGATTGTGTGTATAAACATTAGAAATAAATGACTAGAGAAATGACTGTAATTAAAATACTAGCAAAAATTATTACATTTCTAGGAAAAATTCTAAAAGGTTACAATATAGTAATAAATATCCCCATATTCACTGGTTTATAGAACATAAATTTATCTCTCATTCATATGCCATGTTCTTGGAGACTTTCCTGTTTATATGTTCCATGTATTAGGAGGAAGGTTTTTGTTTGTTTTATGTTGGGATGTATATTGAAGGACCATTACCTATCAAGGAGATGTTGACCTCATGATAGAGTAAAAAGGCTGATGTTCCCTAAATTTTCTGTTAATCAATAGCACATGTCATAACTGACCACATGGTCAAAATAAGTGACAAGTTCAAAACTGATGTCAATGTAGTGATAGATTATTTCTCCTCATACATATGAGAAGTGAATAATTAGTACAACAAAACAACAATAATAAAATATACCACTTAAATCAATTGTAACTGAGAATAAATTTGTCTTTAAAAGAAACAGAGTTGTATCTCACTTATAAATATCAATGCAAAACAAGTAGAGAAATTATTTAAAGTATACTGTTTCATAACTAAGTGGAATTTATTCTAGGTTTTTCAAAAATATTTAATAAAAGTTGAACTATGAATAAAATTAATCTTATTAATACATATAGAAAATAAAGGACAATCAACTGTTTATACTACAACTACTTGCAGCTGAAATTATTGTGTACCTGGAAACTGAAGAGAAAAAAAATTATAAAAGTTCTACAAAAATCAGAGAATTTATTTGGGTAGGTAGATATTCAGTTAATGTTAGAATGCAATCACCTCCTACCTATACAAGATCAACCATAGGAAGTAAAGTGTACAGAAAGCAAAGACTTAAATTATCATGGCAGTAAAATAATAAAAAATAAATACTTGGAAAAAGAGAGAAAAGGTTTTGTACACAAAACCTACATAAGTAAAACAAAAAGTTCACAGAAGTAGATTTAAGTAAATGGTCAACTTTTCCATATTTGCAATGGGAAAAGTTCAATATCATAATCACATAATTCTCCATAAGTTTATAAATTTAATATAACCCCCAATGAAAATACTTGTATGTTTTAATGAAACTAATTAACTTAAATTTCTCTTGGAAATTTAAGATAAGAAAGTGTTGAGAGCCACAGCCGAAGGGGCCCCAGCAAACTTTCAGACTGCCAGCTGATGACTGGCTCACAGCGGCCCCAGCAACATCTAGCTGATTGGCTCCTCTGCGGTGATGCTCATTGGGCTGTTTCCCTGCCCTTTCAGGCCACGGAGCTGCTCATTGGGGGACTTTTTTGGCTCCACCCACACGACCCAGCCAATTAGCCTCAAGAGCAGGAGGATTGTGGGAGGTGGAGAGGCTGGTGGTTGGGGGAGAGTGGCTTGTGGGAAGCCGGTGGTGGCAGTTGGGCTCTGAGGGTTTTTCCTGAGGAGCTGTTTTGTTTGGTGTGTGTGGTTCTAAAAATAAAGTTAGTTTCTTTTGACAAGTGGCTCTTGAATTGTGCCCAGCCAGACTGCGGCAAGAAAGTAAGAGTAGAAAGGGGGAAAAAAGAGAATAGATGGGAGCAGCCTTACTAAAATTAAAAATTTTTTTTCTCTTCTACTATGAAGTTTCTATTCTTTTTTACTGATTTTTTTTTAAACAAATGACAGTGGAATGCATTACAATTCATATTACACATACAGGGTACAATTTTTCATATCTCTGGTTGTATATAAAGTATCTTCATACCAGTTCATGTCTTCATACATGTACTTTGGATAATGATGTCCATCACATTCCACCATAATTGCTAACCCCCTGTCCCCTCCCTTCCCCTTCTACCCCTCTGCCCTATCAAGAGTTCTTCTATCCCTCCCATGTTTCTATTCTTATGTTAGTTTTAAGAATCCAGGAGCAGCTGCACATAATGGAGTAGTAAACTTATCTATACTCTGTGGTAATGTAAGTCTCTGATGGTACAATGTGAAATCGGGAAGAAGCCTTTACTCTCAATTAAGGTCATCAAAGCCAAGCAGGATCATTCATCATAATGCCTCCAACTATCATTTCTCAAAGAAACAGTCTCACCACCTGGTCTAAAATGGAGACACATCGACCATGTTACATTTTCCTATCACCTGGTTTTAGTTTCTTACTGTACTTTCTCACTAACTGAAATTAAGTGGATAATTTGCTTATTGTTTAATCTCCACCCACGGGAATGAATAGTAACTGAGAACTGGGCCTTGTGTCCTTAGGTGTCTTGGGTCTCCAGGTCTGCTACATCCCAGAGTGTTCTCTGAATACGTTTCACAACCGAAGGGATGTGTGGGCAGCTGGGTAGATAATACCCTTAGAAGAGCGTTCTAGGCTAGTAAGCTTTCTCTTTTTTCCCAGTCCCTGGGGCTAATCCTTTGAGTAAAACAACAGGAGAAACTTCCCATTAAGTAGCTCATAATTTAAAATAGCATGATACTAGATGAATGGAAACATGGAAAAAGTAAACACCTAGAAAAATTCCCAAATGCATACAGGTGTTTAAGTTACTTATGAAGGATAATGAGCACTTGAATAATCATCTAGAAAAATATAAAGATTGAACTTTTACCTCATACCACAGTATAATAAACTCCTTCTTTTCCTTTAGATCTTGCTCAGATCCCACCTACTGGAGGAAGTACTTTCTAACTCCCTGTTGTAATCAGAGGCACCACCATCTCCTACACTTCCTTAATTGCTATCTATCACCGATGAGGCACGCAATAAATTTTGGTAAGTAATTTTATAATGAAATGTTGAGTTGTGAGTAAAAAAAAAATCAACTCCAGGAAAATTCAACTTTGAGTGAAACAGAGATCATACTTTGGATCTATGAAGATAGAATCCCTATAGGGCCCAAAGGGAAATAAGAATTATTTTATAAGTGTAAGAATACTATATATTGGATTCTAGCTATTTTGTGGATCACAAGGCTTCACAGAGAAAAATCAAAGAGAAATTCATCTACAAGCCACTAAAATTTTGTGATGCACAAAAATCTTGGGAAAATAAGAGTGTTGTACAACATCTGGCCGATCTTTGTAGCATTCACATGTCACTGGACTGAAGTAGGGCAGGCAGTCCCATGTAAAAGTTTCCAGTACCCTTGCTAGTAATTCTACTGTGATCTCTCTCCAACTCTGATGGTATATCTCTTTAGTTTTTTTAACTTGACTTTCTACAAACAGAAATTCAATCTCTGTGAAGATTATGAATTTGTATGCCAGGCAACAATCAAATCAATTTACTTCCAACTATGAGGTATGAAACATTTTTCCTGGAATTTTAAAGGAAATGTAATTACTTCTACAAAGAGTCAATGATCATATTCTCCCTTCCTAAGATTTTCTTCCTGATTTTGCATTACAAAGAGCCTCCTGAAACTCTATGGCACTATACATTTAGAGTGGTTTGACAGAAATAAATAATCTTTTCTAGTCATAGTAATTTTACTGAAATGAATGGGGGAAAGGAAATGAATAGGAAGAAGGGAAAATAGCAAAATTGTATTATGCTAATTCAAAGAAATTATTTGAAGTTAAAGAAATCACAAAATAGTGCACTAAATTCAATGCGCTATCCTGGATTGGATGCTAGAATGGGAAATAAACATGAATGGAAAAATTGGTGAATTTCTAATAAAATTTTTTAATTAATAATAAAGTACTGAGTTAACTTCTTAAGTTTTGAAAAAGGCACCACCTTTATAAAGCCTTAGTATCTTGGGAAATGGAGTGAAGATTATCTGGAAACTGTACTCTCGTTGCCAATACCCAAAATGCAAGTAATGGGGCAGGAACTAAGTAGTAGTGAACTTCATAAAGAAAAAATTAACATGAGGGCAAAATGATGAAACTGTCAGATTCAACAGAAGCAAATAACACAAAACTTTTCAACTTGGCCAGGTATTTATATTGGCCCCACTAATGTGTGCAATAAAAACCTAGAAAAATACCTTATGTAAAAATATTCATTTACTTTCCCATAGATGATAAGCATCATGAAACTGTTCACTGCTTTATAATTAATACTGGGAACATAATAGGCATTCAACACTTTTTATGTATATATGAAGAATAAAATAATTTCTTTTTTATTTAAAAAAAATTTTAGTTGTAGATGAACACACAGTATCTTAATTTCTTATTGACTATTGTTTTCTGTTCATGGCATATTAAAATTTTCACATAGTACCATTACTGAGAGTAAATTGGCGAAATGGAATTAGCTGGCTCTGATTCATACAGTTATGCCATGGAGACAGATTAAGTAATTATGTATTATAATTATTAGTGAATCATCATCTAAATAGGGTGGCTTTCTCACATTAAAGATAATAGTAAGCATACCTTTACAGTTCTTCAGTTGCTGCTTCTCTCTGAATATTCAGTACCCTCATCATCAAAAGTGGAAAAGCAATGGGTCTATGTGATCATAAAACTGTGAGCCAAAGTAAGTGCCTTTTCTTCTTTTAAGTTAATCACTTTAGGTATTTTGTTGTAGTCACAGAAAGCTAACACAGAGTCATGTAGCTTAAAAAAATACTCTATCAATAATAGTAAAAAAAAATATCATTTTAAGGTTGAAAGGATTTAGCTTTGCACTATACTGACAATTTACTACTGAATAATACACACCTCTGAAAAGAACTGTTTCTGGCATTTCTAAAAATAGTATGTCTATGACTTGATTACCTTTGTTAACAAAACTGACTTTAGATTCTAAAAAATCATTTCTCCATTAGGATGAGCCATTCATATACTTAAAACTATCACATTTAGTTTAATATATCCATTTGGAAAAATAATAGAAAATATCTAGCTTAGCAACCATTATAACAGCTTAATAATTCAGAAGATTTTTAACAGTAGGGTATATTTCAATGAAATAGAGATTATTAAATGTTTTAATGGAGTCATTCATTTGAAAGAGTGACTTTTATCTTACAATTAATTATCCAGCTACCAAAATGTTACATGTATAAATTGTTCATATCTTTATCATGTAATTAATCATGTAACTGAAATTCATAAAGCTACCAGTCTAGTGCATTTGTTTTTGCATGGTTTATTTTCTGATTATATCAATATATGGTTATGTTGAAGTAATTAAAATCACGCACTGCTCACTGGAATCTGAAGCTTTTCCTATAGTTTTTACTAAAGCAAGTCACCTGCTACAACATTTATGTACACTCTATCTTATTACTGTCTTCATATGTGATACTCCAAACTATTTGAAAGAAAGTATTGTTACCACTAAGTATTTCCAACCGTTGAAGCCAAAGCATAATAAATATTATAATAATAAATAAATATTTTAATAAATATTAATGATTTAATTTTTTAAATATTAAATAAATAATATCTTATTTTAGTAAATATTTTTAATTTGTTTAATAAATATTTTATGAATAACTATTTTTATTTCTTTTCTCAAGTGAACATTTTTTTCTAACATAAATTCTATATCTATTGAAATGCCCTTAGACAATATTTTAAGTGTGACTTCTGTGTCTTTTGAATTTTTTGTCAAATAACTAATTTTGATGGTTGAGGTCTTTAGTCACTAAAAATGCTTAAATATGAGCCCTCCTACATTTTCCTAAATATACTAAAAGAATGTAGTACTACTCTTGAGCACTGGAAGGTATAATTATATACTTTATGGTCCAAAAGTTAAAAAACACAGCAGGGTACCTCACTGTCCCCAGCTGGTAGGCTGGCAAGTAAAATAACCACACAACCACAGAAATACCTTTTGGGGGGATCAGGGATGTCTCTGAGACCTCAGGTGTCAGCTCCCACGCTGGAAGGCAAGAGTAGAAAGGGAGGCAAGAGGCAAAAGAGAGAGCACACCTGAAAACCCCATTTATTGGGGAAAAGCCATTTATAGAATATTTGACCCAAATAAGGCAAGGGATTGGGTTTCGAAAGGTGGAGTCTTGCTTGGTAATGTCTTGTGGTCAGCAGGTTGATTGACATCTTGGAAAGCCACACCCATCTCAGGTGCTGTGTGGGATCACAGGCAGAGAGAAAAGGCACACATGCATCACACAGCCCAAAAAGTGTGTAACACCAGACCAGTCCCCACATATGCTCAAATGTGCATAACTCACACACAGCCCATGGATGGCTCGCAACATCTGACATTTTTAGAGATCTGCAAGTGTGTGATGTGGTCCCTAAAGACACGTAGAGATTTCAGTGGGGGGAAAATAAGTTAATATGGATTGCCTAGGGAGTTTAAATGACGTCAGCATTGACAAAAGGTGATAAGCATAATTTAAATGTAGGATCCTTCTTGAATCCTGAAAATGCAAATTCTTTCAAATGAGAAGATACAGGTAAGGTCTAAACACTGATAGCCAAAGGCTTCCAGAGCATCTTGGGAAAAAATAATGGAGACAATTTTACCTGTATGGGTCCTATATTAGTATTCTAAGGCTACCATAACCAATTAACATAAATTGTATACCTTGGAAAACCAAAAATTTTACTCATAGTTCTGGAAGCTAGAAATCTGAAATCAGAGTGTCATCTGGCCCTGCTCCCTTCAAAGGCCATAGAAAAGAACCACTTGTCTCCTAGTTTTGGGAAGCGTCCAGCAATCTGTGGCTATATCTCTCAATCTCTGTCTCCATCAGTCTCCTGAACTTCTTTCTTATAAGTGTATCTATGTCTCTGTTCCTCTGTATCTCTATCTGACCTCTTAAATGAACATCAGTGAGGGCTGGGATTGTGGCTCAGGGGTAGAGCCCTTGCCTTGTATATGTGAGGCACTGAATTCAATTCTCAGCACCACATATAAATAAATGAATAACATGAAGGTCTGTCAACAACTAAAAAAAATTTAAAGAAAAACAATGATTGGATATAGAGCCTACTCTAATCCAGTGTGACCTCACCTTAAGTCTGAATTATATCTGCAAAGACTCTCTTTTCCAATGAGATCCCATGCACAGATTTAGGACATGAACATATCTTTTGAGGGGATACAATTCATCCCATTGCAGGCTCTGAAGGAAAGTAATATTCCAGAGGCTTTTCTGTAGCAAGATGCAGCAGACCAAATGGAATGCTCTTCAGCTGGTTCACTTAATTTGAGCATCAAGAAAAGGACCGCTAATGTTCACTGGGCCACAGAATTTCATAGGGAACAAAAGCAAGGAGGCACCATTCACAGAGGCCACAGGATGAATGGTACCCTCTGGCATGTTAGCATACAAAGCTGTCCCTCAATTTCAAATCCAAGGCAATAATGGGAGTGATAGAGACTGGCAAACCTGGAATGACCTAGCTAAAGGGAAGGTGTTACTCAAGTCCATCTACTAGGGTCCCACTGTAGGAACACGGGTCCAGTACAACTAAGCAAACCATGTTTTTTTAAAGAAAAGTATGAAATTTGATCTTGGTAGAAGATGTTCTAATATTTTAATACTAAAAAGTAAACGTTAGAGTGTTTGAGCAATGAGACCACGCCAGGTGTTGAATGACTAATCTGTAATCTCTTTTGTGGGCCCAAGTGATTCAGAAACATCTTCCCACATTATGTGAAGTAATTTCCGAGACTAAGAATTCTGATCCTAAAAGGGAAAAATTGGGAAGACTAACGCAAATGATGACATAAACGCTATACCTTCTGCATAAGTATACACTAGCGATTTGCTTTTTATTTCACTGAGAAAATGGAAGTAATCAGAAGAGAATTCCTCTAGTGTTTACCACAGAACTGCCATCTGTCCCTATTTTCCTATTTCTTCTGCCTTCCCTCCTGTTTCAATGGATGAGTGATTCGTGCTCCTCTCTAAGGCCCACCCTCCACCTGTGTACTGAATCATAACCCATTTCCACTACTGAAAGCCCTTGCCCTGGAAATGCAGTGACCAGCCCCTCTCTCTGCTCTCTCACTCACTCACTCACTCCTCTCCCTTGCCCTGGGAACAGAGCAAAATTCCTTAGAACTGGCATTCTTATACCACAGTCTCCACTCTCTTTCCTCCTGTTCTCATTTGAATATATTCCAATAAGGATTTTATTCCCCAAACTCACTGAAAAGGCTCCTATTCAAGGTCAGCAATGATGTCTACCTGGCTCAGTTAGATCAATTGTCTGGCCTCGTATTGTACAACCTAATAGTACAGTATGTGACATAGTTTATCTGCCATTCCATACATTTCAATCTGACCTCTAAACTATAGGGTTGCGGCTATCTTCCCATCTTCGGTCAATTGTGAGTTTGTTTCATATAACAGAATGTTCAGGGACATATAAATATACAAATACATCCTTAACTTGCCTGGGGCCCAGGAGTCTTGTGGGTAAGAAATATGAATACAGCCCCTAAATGAGGTATGGGTAGGTAAACCTACGCAAGGAATTAGCAACCCCAGTGGAAGCTGACTTGGAAGGAGGAAGAGGAAAAGGAAGCTCAGAAAAGAGCCAAAGCACCATGAGTGAAGAAGTCTAGCAGAGTGGCTGAGACAGGGAATCAAGGAATGAAAAGTATAAAGAAGAGTAACTCCAGGTCCAATATGAAGCGCCACCTGTGACATGACCAGACTCTTCCTGTAAGGGTTCTCCTGCTCCACAACCTCAAGGAGGGATTTCTCCTTCATGGCACTAGGGGTCAAGACTAACGCCTCATACATTCTAGACAAGTGCTTCACAACTGAGCCACACTCACAACCCTCTATTTTTGATGTTTAAATCCTGATGGGTTTTATGACCGTCCTCTTATCCCTCTTTCTCTGAATCTAGGCAACCCAGTAAGAAGGCTTAGGTACCCCCTCTCTTGGTGCCAATGGGAAGTTCAAACCACATAAGCCCTTGCCCAGGAATCCCCATCCTGGAAGCACAATGAAAACCACAGTCATCATCCATTCCTGTGCTCAGGCTGCCCTGTTCTCCCCCAGAATGTCTCTTTACTTAGGTAATAAGCCTTTTCATGTGGCATTTTCAGTTTTCACATCAAAAGAAATTTTGGATGGGAGGATTGATCACACACCCTCCACAGGCAAACACAAAACAACAGTATTACGATAAAGGGTACCGAATGTCATAAAATACAATATCTAGGAAGAATAGGAGGGGGAAAAAAGAAATTGAAAAAAGCTAAAACAATTTTAGCACAAGTCAGAATAAAATGATTCGTCCCCAATGTCCCTATCTACCATTTCTAAAGGATATCATATAAAGGTCTACCTCGGTTATTGGTATTAGTTATAAATCAATTCTTAGGAATATTTCCAGTGCGCCTTTTTAAGCTGAAGCATCCTTCAGGATTTCACAGGATAGTTTCACTCAGATGCCGTCAATACTCATGACACATTTAACAAGAAACAATGCATAATGAAATGAACACATTGCAATGACATTTCGAGGCCTTAAGAAGCATTTCCCTTTTCATCTCCAGCATGTAATCATTTGTCAGGTGCTATTCAACATGAAGGGCTCTGATTTGTGAGAATGTTCACACACTACTCCTTGCATATGTTCACATCCTTGCCAGCTGACAATTGTTGCAGAAATCTCTGTGGAGGACGGGAATAAGCTTGGGAAAAACAAGTAAATCTGATTAAGGGCTTTTTGCCCTAGGGAAGGGAGAAATCCATTGACAAATCCTGGGGGATCATTGATTTTCAGGTGGGAGGGAAAAAAAAGGAAAAGGAAAAAAAATGAAGAAAGCAAGAAGTGGAAAGAAACTTAAAGCCTAAAAACAGATGTGGGACATTGTTTGCAGGCAGGCAACACTTGTTTACACTCAGAAAATCAACCTCATGAATGCTAAAATGGCATCAGCTCCGGGAAAATGCTTAGTTTCAAAAATTCAGCATTGTGCTCACCATGAGCAACATTCTGAATTGCATTAATTAAAGTTTTGATATGATTTTGATCTTTGATTATAAAGCTGTTAAGACAGAGGTCTGAACCAATAACAGGGTAAGGTTCATTCTTTAACCTCTGGGACTGAAAGTCAGATTTGGTAAAAAATCAATTCCACAACAAAACAAGAAGCTGATTCAAGGTAGTTCACCAGTCAAAAGCATCTTTGGGGCTTCGGCAGGATTTACACAGGGTCTAACAGAGAGAAAGGAAGTGATAATTTGTTTATCACAAATTATCTTCCCCCAAATTGTATTCTGCATTATTGGAGAATTTGAAGAATTAGAAGACTTTATATTAAAGTACTAAAATATTTATAATTTATTACTTTAGATATGACTTAGAAATCTCAAGTACCTTATGTTTTTTTTAAAAGAGAGAGAGAGAGAGAGAGAAAGAGAGAGAGTTTTAACATTTATTTTGTAGTTTTCGGCGGACACAACATCTTTGTTTGTATGTGGTGCTGAGGATCGAACCCAGGCCGCACGCATGCCAGGTGAGCGCGCTACCGCTTGAGCCACATCCCCAGACCCCTTATGTTTAATTAGAACAATTTATACTAAATTGAGACTAAGTTATGTATTGTATGTTCCTCACACATATTGCCTTTATTGGGTAAGAAATGACTCTCCTTCCCCGATGTTGTCAAAGAATAGCCAGGAGCCAGTATTTTACCAATGACAGAGAAGTGCCTTACTTAGTGTTTTGAAAATAAACAGCTTCTTGATAATAGCACAGAACAGACAATAGGATGCTATTGAGTGAAGAGGAAGATGGGGCGCTGGCTAAATGCTGCACTCCGGGAGCTTCTCAAGAGAGACCAGCACATTATGTGTTATTTCAATGAATGTGGCTTTTGGAGCATCCTCAAGAAACCTTGTCTCTGGATTTTATTTTATTATTTCTTACTTAAAGAGGAACACATAAAAAGTGTCTGGTGATTAGGCAAAAAGCTCTATCAGCTGTGGTTTTTTCCCTGGCTTAATACATCCCTCTTCATAATTGTGTCAGCAAAAGCAAACTGCGGTTGTGGGAATTAAGGAAGAAGACTGCAGGCTTTTACGAAGGACTAGGGCTATGCTGGGTCTCTAGACAACCTTTGATGGGAGCAGAGGCTTGCCTGCCATCACCATCAGCTAGACACGGCGAAGACGACAGAGTACAAGAAAAACACAGGAACCATTATAGGAAAGATCTGTTGTTCCAGGGGAAAAGTTTTCATGACTATGCAGAAGCATTTTCTCCCCACTTCGACTACAGAGCAAGGTCAGTACACTTTGCAGATTCTGAAATGGAAGAATAGCAAATTCAATAGAACAACAGCCGTAAAAGGGTGTGAGATTAGGTCATCCTCAAAGAAGTCAGTGTGTGGCTTTTGTCAGCCAAAAAGCTTGGCTTGTGACACAGACATTTGTTGGTGGCCTCCTCAGAAATTTCCCCTTCCTTGCACATTCCAAATTATTTTAGGAAGTGAAATAGATTCAGGAAAATGGACACCAAACTTCATTCTTGGTTGGGAAATAAGCTCATTGTCCCTAAATGGGCAAAGTATTCAGTTCAAGAGTAGGCATGTGGCCAGACCTAGTGAATAAAAGAGCGATTCTCCTCAGCTCTCCTTTTTGTTTACTGCACATAAAAGAAGGACATCCATCAAGATTGGATGTGGTGTCCAAAACTACCACACCAAAACTACCAAACATGCTGTTGACCAGGCAGAAGGCTGGACTGGGAGGAAGAGAAAGTGGACCTCAAGGGTATCTGAAAACTTCTCTACTTCTGTTCTTTTCATTGTATGAATTGAAATTTTTTATTATTGATTGACTGTAATAATGGAGGTTTTCTGCCATCAATACACTGTATTGAGACACTGGTAACATAACAATTTTTATCAAACTTGTCAAAAAATGATCTATTGTACTTCAGAATTTGTTTATAACATGTAACAAAACCTGTGCTAAGTGCAGAAGATGCATGAGATGATACACAAAGCACACATGTTGCAGAACTTACAGGATAGGTAAGGTAACAGGGTCAGCACCATCATGAGGGAAGCATAGAGTACCAGGGGAACAATCAGGAAGTACAGTAAAGTGGACATAGTATTTTTTGTCTTTATTCTCCCTTCCTAAAGTTCTTGGATTTCCTTTTAGAGAATTATCTTTCCACTAGGTATTGATAAAATGGTATATTCTAACATCTGATTCATATCACAGAAATGAAAAGTCTCAAGTTCTTTTATTCACAATCCAACTAATTCATATCATGGATTAATGAGTTTATTCAGTTGACAGCTATTTTTTTTATCAAAGCACACATCTTAAGTATCACAAACAGTAGAGACCATTAGAATTCATCATTCCCCTCTGCAAAACAGTCAAAACAAATGGTTCATCTTATGATGTAGCTAATGGGTTCCAGCTTTCATAATCTCCTATACTTTTTTCCAAATGGTCAATTATGAGTACCACAATACTCATTCCATAAACTCTGTTGTCATAGTTACTTTAGTCAAACTTAGTTGTTCTTGTTTGCAACTGAGAAATCTTACCCTGGATTTTTCATGTCAAGGAAGGTTCTTGATGGAAGTGAAAACTAGCATAATACCATTTTGTTACACAGCCAAAGTGGAGTTCACCAAAGGACCCCATATGCCTGAAATTGGTTTTGAAAGAAACTAGGATTTAAATATAACTTAGTCCAAGCAAAGAGAAGAGAAAGGAGCAAAAGGTAACAGAGAAAGAAATGTAATTTAGTGAAAGCCGGTCACAATCGTGGCTTGGGAGGCTGAGGCAAGAGGATGGCAAGTTCAAAGCCAGCCTCATTAATTTACTGAGGCTCTAGATAACTTGTGAGACCCTGTCTCAAAATGAAAAATTAAAATGGCTGGGGATGTTGCTCAGTGGTTAAGTAACTCTGGGTTCAATCCCTGGTACCAAAAAAAAAAAAAAAAAAGTAAAATGAAGAAATGCAATGTACACAAAGTTCAAAAATAGGAAAGGCAACAAAAATAGTGATTGTTAGGATATCACCATGATCCACAGCAAACTGTGAAAAAGTGCAAAGACATTGAGAGCTCTCCTGAATTCAGCCAAAGAGGAAACAGTGTATTTCATAAGTAACTGGCAAAAGCAAATGGGCATGTTAAAAGACTTTGGCTTTAGAAATTCAGGGTTACAAAGGACTTTTTGATCCATTTGTAAAGAAGGATTTGTGATGAATCAAGGGCATTCTTGCCAAAACTGATAAAGGAGTATGTGTATATATATATGGATACATCTTAGCAGCAGTATTTTTTGATATATGGACATGGATTAATTTTTCAATAAATCAGCATATAGTTAACTCATAGTATGCTTGAATGGCCACTCAACAAATTTATTTCTTATGTTCCAGAGCTCCAAGTATAAAAATTGCAATGATATTGGGGCTGTAAATATATGAAATTGGGATTCAAAAGGCCATGAATTGGTGCCAAGATCAGAATAATTATGTTTGATTGACTTTTCCAGGCCTCCTGTCACAGTGACATCTGTATGCAAATGGCTCAAGTCACTAAATAGTAGCACCACTTCTTATCTCTCACTGCTTTCAATCAAATCTATTCAATCAGATCCAAGCTACCTTACCTTCATGAAATAATAAAAAACATTACAATTGTTCATCTAAGAAGTTAAAATCTCTGTCACATAATTCTGAGAACAATTTACATCAAGAATTCTTATGTAAGAGCCACAAACTACACCTTGAACTATACTTTTGTTACAAGAAATTATCATAATAAAGAATGAAACTTTTCCTTATGACACTTTTATGTCATATTTGACTGAGGTTTTTGGTGTTATTTCTAAATGTAAACTTCTTTTACATGTTCTGGTCTCCCTCCTTTAAATCTCTTACCATTTACTGAGGATGTAATTTGTGCAAGGCATTATGCCAGGCACTAAATGAAAGTGGTTCCCTAAAGTGAATCATCAACTCGGTGAAAGCTAACAGCGTCTAACAATCGTGGAAGCCTTTAGAAATACAGATTCCCAGGTCTAAATGCAGACATTCTGACTCAGAAGTTCCAGTATAAATGGCAAGCATGTAATTTTTTTTTTTTTTTAATCTTCCAAAGTGATTTTGCTGAAGAGTCAGTTTGAAGAATAGAGCTATAAATCAGTTAAGGGTATAAATGACACGGGTCTCTCCTTAAAGGAGCTTACACTGTATTCATCAAAGTACACAATATACTCATAATCAGATTATGAAGAAATTGTGTTAAGTACTTTAAGAGAATAACCACGGAATCTCCAGACTGTAATACATCATGTCATACATTTTTCTTGATTTTCCAATGCAATGCTCTCTAAGACTGTGATTCTTAATCTGGAGTCCATGAAATCCAATAACTTTTAACTAAAATTTGTTCTTTTCTGCAATTATTTTTAAAGGCAAAAATCCAGCCTGATTAGCAATGTCTGAAAACACAGAGATCTATTTTTACTTCTCACTCCTTCAAATTACAGTATTTATTGTTAAATAATAAGTTACTAAAAAACACAAATGTTACTATAACATAATATTTGATGCTCTAATAATTGCATGGTAAGGTAGCCTTTTCTCTTTGTAAATACTTAAGGTATCTGCAGTCTTCACCAGGCCATGAAAGAGCCCCTGGTTTAAAAATGAAATGGAAAAAAAAACACCAGAATATTAGAGATAGAAAGTATGTTTTCAATCATTTAATTCATCTTCTTTATTTTATAATTAAAAAATAATGGGCACTGAATACTGTGGTTGATTTCCTATTAATCTCTTCATGATAAGAAATAAATTGCAGTTTTTGCAATTGACCTCAAATCAGTTAGGTAGAACCTGCTTTCTTAAGGAAAATATCAGTCTTCCTATCAGTAATTCTTCTGGAATAAGGTGATACCTGTTTTATTCGGGAGTAGTACCAGAGTTCCCTGGGAAAATTCAATGTTAACCCTTAAATAAGAGATGGAATATCATTCTCTTTCTTGCTCCTAAATGAATATGGAAAAATGTCCTTTTGCTTTTATTAGCAGTCATCTTTCAATTATGTAAGGATCATCCTTAAGACAAATCAACACACACATATACACACAAACATACACACACACACACACACACACACACACACACACACACGGGAGGGGGGGGTCATAATACAAGAGAAAAAGGAGAAAAGAAACCAGATCATGAGTGAAGTGTGACTAGGCCTAACCCCACTATACTTTTGAGTTTCCAGTTATTTCCAATTATAAGAAGTCCATGAATTCTATCTTGTTTTTAAGCCAGCATGAGCAAGCTTAAAATTACCATAAAAAGAAAGAAGGGGGGGGGGGGAGAGAGAGAGAGAGAGAGAGAGAACTTTTAGCATCATTTTACTGGAAGTTTTAAATTCAGTATAAACTGGTCACCTCGTTACTTACCAAGGACAAAATATTGTCCTAAACAATTTATTAAAACCTCTTTTCATAAAACTCTGTATTTATCTCTATTTCTACAAATTAACAAGTCAAAGGACTGTAAGTTAAATTACTGCCCAGGTCAATCCAGTTAGTAAGGTACAGAATTAGGATCTGTAACTATATGAAGAATTGGGATCTGTACTGGCAATGTAAATTTCCAATGCCATTGTAACACTATAGCTGGAATAAAATAGTATTTTCATGTGAAGTAAATGATGATAATATTAAAGTAAATTTTCTATCTCTCAAGGAAGTTATTGTTATGTTCTATAAAACTATGGGAAATATTTAGCTCTCTATTTAATTTGTGCAGTTAAAATCCCTGAGAGGAGACCATAATCAAAAATAAGAAAAATCTTGGATTCATTTAAAATGCAATAAGCATTTTTTATATACTTACCACATCTGTGTTCCCACAGGAATTGCTGGTTTGTGACTTAGGAACACCTGGCATGAAGTAAATTAGAAAACTATATTCCAGGAAGTGAGAAGCTTCATTGAGTTAAGGTTTAATTTTGGCATATTGGTAGCCAGGGAGAAAGAATGAGTCAACACCAAGCAATGACCAGTTCCATAGCGGTTATGTGCTAGGGCCAAGAAGCAGTCAACCATATGTGAATGCATGAAAGGGTTCTGGGAACCGAGCTGCTAGAAAACAGAAAACCAACTGCTGAGCCATGGACAAATCAAAAAAGCTAGTTCTGGACAATTCTAGCAACAGTGTTTCATTAGTGTGGCTTGATTTCATTGGCTCTACAGACAGACTAAGCTCAGTGGGTAGGAATTAGGTAGGCATTATCAATCACATATAATCATTTTAAACCAGATTTCCCAAACTTGTTGAATCATGGCAATTGCAAGAAGAATTGGTTAAAATTAAAAATTTTTAGATCCTCCTTTGTAGAGCTTCACACAGAGGGTATCAGTTAGGAACAAAGAAACCTGATAAATGTGGAAACCACTGACTTAGACCATTCAAACTATAGAAAGGAGATAGTGATCTATAACTAGTAAATGGAAGATGCAATAAAAATCAATTCAGTGCATATTTAGGCAATACTTCTTTTATCTTAGAAACTTAACACAACTTTTATTCATAAAATAGTTATTGGTTACCTAGTATATGCTACCTGGGGAAATTTAACCATAATCCCCAGAAGTGCTTAGTCTATAGAAGAGATACAAGCCAGGAGCCAATTATAACATAGTTTGATAAATTCAATGTTAAGAATACAATTAATTAGGATAAATAGAAGCTCATGTTCTAAATTTAGGAAGATATGCTGAAATCGATGATTGAAAGACTAGTGGAGAATGAATGAAGCATGTACAAAGACTGAAAAAAGTTGTTCCATGGGGTAAGTCAGCATGTGGTGTGAGGACCACAGAGTTCCACAGGAAAGATAATGAAGGGTATTCAGGAGGTGCATCGTCACTGGAAGGTATTTAAGCAAGGCTGTGACATAAGCAGATTCATATTCTAGGAGGAGGAGTAACTGCGAGGGGAGATTTAATTAGTGTAGGGTCAAATGTATAGTGAAAGACATCAGGTGGAAAGCTGGGGTAGTAATTCAACTTTTGATGATAGACACCTATTGCATTACCTTTCTTTTGCTATGTAATATTTCCACAAATTTATTGACTTGAAGCAACATACATCTGTTTCCGTGTGTCTGGAGTCTAAACATGGCTTAGCTCATTTAGGTTCTTATGTGGTGGCAATCAAAATTTCAACCAGGGCTGCATTCACCTTTGGAAGCTGCTCTAGGGAAGAAATTGCTTCCCACGTTCAAAGTTACTGGCAGTCTTAAATCCCTTTAGGTTGTAGAACTAAGAGTTTCAGTTTTGCTGACTCTTACCAGAGGCCATGCTCAGCTCCCAGAAGCTACCAGCAGTTCCTTGCCACATGCAGTTGCCCAATATGACTGGGGTGGTAGATGTATCTTAAGATCTGTCGACTACAGGGAGTCAAGAAAACGACAATAGAAATGGAAATAAAGAGACAGGTTAGAATGTCAATCAGGTGCTTGAATAAGGTTACTGTGTTTACATCAATTACCATTATAATTGAATCTATTTACTAAACTGCATAGCAGAAACATCTAAAATTTCCTAATTTGCCCAGTAAATTCAAGAATTATAGAAAAACTGTCTAAAGTACCATGCAATGATTATAAATAATTACTATAAGTAGAAAAATAGACAAAGAATGAAAATTCCACCCATACGGACAGGACCTCTGGACTGTAGGTGTGAAGACATTCTTTAATTATCAAGAAAAGTCACTCAAAGAATGACATCCTTTCCCAACAGTACCAACAGCAGACATGAGTCCCAATCTTGGCACATGAACAGATGCTAGAGCCCTGGAACTTCACTTGCAAGTGGTTAAAACCAAGTACATTTCTTTGACATGTCACAGTTATGTGACATTTCAGGACACAGATTAGCAATTACTTTAAGTAATTCAGCCAAAATCTTGAAAAGTTTTTCCAAATTATTTCCACCTTACTGCATTGTTGTAGGTGTCTGCTTTCTACTCTTCCTTTATATTTCCCAAGTGTGTTATTATTATTCAGAAACAGCAAAAACCTCTTTAAATCATTCACAAAAATCCCATAAAGCTTTAGCAGTATCTTGGGTATTTAATAGAACTAAATTAGGAATCTTTTGTTATCTTTAGTGCTAAAAGTTCAAATTCACAAGTGTTGCTCCAACAATAGATTGCAAAGTGTCCCCCCACAGTCGTAGATCAGGTGTCATTCTAAATTTATTACCTATATCATTGTTAATATCAAAAAATTCAAATGGTTATTTTACTGGCATTGACACAGTTGGATGATGGAAATTTGAATTTTAAATGCATTCATGATCACAAATGTGTTAGATCAGATATGGAAACTCAATTGGCCCACATGAGCACCACCCAGCAGGTGAGTTCAAACCGGAGACAGAATGCTGCCCACTGGCATGTTGGCACTATGCAGAGCAGCTGCCAAACAGCTTCCTGCTCACTTCCCTTATTAGAGTTTTATTTTCTCCAGCTTGCTACTCCTTCAGGCAAGACATATGGGCAAGGAAGACAAGTGATGCTTTTAGTCTACTAGTGTAAATTAGATATAAAGAAATAATAAATGTAGCTAACAAAATATAACAATTTTTATGTTGTTAATTATACTATCAATAAGTATGATATTTGAGTTATATAATAATGGCATCTAACAATAATAATGGCTAATTTTTTGTTGGAACATAAGGGCAAGTCAGTGCATCCAAGTAATCACTCTAAGCTTTTTCTCATTGCAGTTTTAGAAAAAAAAAAAAAAACTGAAGCTCAGACCTATTCAAATGTTTTACCTAAGATATCACACTCATAAGTATCAGAAGCAGAATATGCATTCAGTTTTATCACCTTGGAAGTTCTTAATGATATATATATGGCCAATTTTATTCTAAGGACATGAGAAGAATAAAATAACAATAATCTGAATAAACTGCTGATTGAAAGAAAAGAAAATTTTGAAGATAAATATATTTAATAATCAGTTCCTGCTGTCATATCATTTCATAGTATCACAAAACTATGGAAATCACAATGAAATCAAGAGTTGCAATCCCTTATCCTGTAACACTGTCAAATGAATCTAGTACATTGTAAGTAACTTGGTTATTCTTTCTTTTTACTTTTCACAGTACATTATTTCCTTCAAATATTTCAGAAATTTCCCAGAATTTAAAATAAGCTTGGTCTATTGGGTTGATTACGCCTTACTTCTCTTTGTATTTACCCCTAGTACAGTACACAATGGTTTCTTCATATTATCTGTAGCAAAAAATACTAACCAGTGAAATTGGTACTCCTAATCTCAATAACATCTAAAGCTACAGAACTCAACGCATAATTTTTTTCTTTCTTTCTTAGCTTGAATTCTGGACACATAATCATGCCATTATAAATACCGCCTGTGGGAAATGAGAAAGCAGAGTCATTTGTGTGCTACACCAACTGACATACCAGATGACAGCCAACTGCATAACATTTAGGCCTGTAAAATAAACAGAAACCATGTTGAGGCTTCCATGCATGGAGGAGAATGACAAGCATATGTTCACCATGCCTTTCTTAATCAAAGGTGTTCTGCTTATTCTAGGTATTTTATGTATCATGTTCCACTCAGAGTATTACAGTGGTGAGAGGCACAGGGCAAACAGAGGAACTCTATGATGTTTGGGAGATGGAATCAACAACTTGTATGGAATGATTGCCTCTCTTCTTATTTACTTTAATTTCCTGCATACTCAAAGCATGCCTAGCTAACCTGCAAGAGTGCACACATTGAAAAGGAAGTCAATGCCTATCGCATAGCTACAACCTCCTCCTATACCTTTCCTCTCTATTTTCCCCTCTACTTCATTCATAGATAGACTAATGGTCCACTGCACATCTGAGAAGTATCATATATTCCTTAATGCCCAACATTATTTCATTATAATCAATTTTGCGACTTATTAAGGTATGAGTCTATCAGCTCCAATCCTATCTTTTCCAACTCTGCTTTTTGTTGGGACTCAGCAAACCACTTTCCTTCACACAACTGCTGCCACAGTAAGTCTTAACAATGAAGAATGGAAGAGAAGACTGCAAATATGGAAGAAGCAAAATGAACTTGCTCTTCCCTGTTGTTCTCTGTTGGCTTCTGATGGGCATTCTGGCTGCTGTGGTTCCTGGGATATTGTATCAAAGAGCTTCTTTCAGTCTGGCAAGGTGCTTTCTTCCTATATGAAGATAGATGACTGAGCTAGAAGGAAGATATGCTCCTTCCTTGAGAGCATCATCCAGCAACACATTTCAATCCTGGCAGAGGCAATTTCTTCCCATCGCAGAAACCGAATCCCATTTCCATTTTCTATCACTCATAGTCTGTCTTCATTGATATCAGCATCATCTGAATGGTACTTTGTTATGGTTTTGTCCCCAACCCCCCCCCCAAAAAAAAAACACTGTTAAAAGCTTTGTTACCAGACCATGGCACTATTAGGAGGTGGTGGGACCTTTCAGAGTTAGCTCACTGGAGGTGTGCCTTTAAAAGGGTCAGTGGGACTCCATCCCCTTCCTCTGTCTGTTTGCTTTCTGGTTACTATAAGGTGAGCAGCTTCCTCTGCCATGCCCTCTTGCTATGATGCCCTGACTCTCAACATGTCCAAAGGCAACGGGCCAATAAACCATAGACTGAAAGCTTCAAAACTGTGAGTAAAAACAAACCTTTTCTCTTTTCAAGTTGATTATTTTAGGTATTTGTTATAGTGATGGAGTTGGCTGACACATACACCTTTTTCAAAAGTGTGGGTTGGAGCCCCATGAGACCCCGACTATGAGGTCAGAGATGGCAGCACTAACTGAATAGCCCCATTCTATAGAGAAGTACGTCATTGTAGAACTTGTCTTGCCAAAGGTCACAAGAAACATGACTGAATGACAAATAACCAGACTCTCCCTGAATTTCACATGAATTTCAAACTTTTGGGGAGTGTTCTAATAGAGCTGATGGGAGATGTGGGTCGTAGTAAGTTAAGACTTACTGTGGCAGCAGCTATAGAAGTACTTTTTCAAATACTTTTAGTGAAGCATTTTCAGACTCTGTTTTTAGAGCCTGTTATGTTGTTGCCATCACTAAAATGCTTTGTGTTTTCTGTGGAGCTTATATATCTTAATAGACCAATATTGTAAGCTTGTAGAGGGTAGGAAGCTTCTGCATTGTATGCACAGTACCTTGATGGCATTTAGTATGTCTGAAATGACCACAAAGGAATTATGTGGTTTCTGCTATAGCTCCTGAATTGTGTATTACCAACAGCAGGTTCCTGGAGAGACTCTACCTACAATGTATAAAGACAGCTTTGCTCCAAAGGAATAGAAGGGTAACTTAATAACAATCTTAATTCCCAGTGTCAGTAGGAGAGGAAATGTAAGTAGCAGCAAGAAATGGCAAATTACAGCTCTACTGGGCAAAGAGAAAAAGAGGCAAACAAAATTAAAAATCTCAAGAATCTCAGGAGAGTTATACTAAGATTGCGACTGTATAGCTTTCTTAAAAGTGTATTCTCTGGGGTCTGCCTATTGACATCATTAATATCATAAGCCAGGAATAGATGCTGAGAAACCCTAGGAAGCTACAAAAGAGTAGAAGAAAGCTGGAGGGGTGAGTAATACAATCAAAGAGGAGGAGTGTTAGGCTTATGGGGCTGTTTATTCTGAAGAAATTTCATCACATAGAGAGCTGATGGCTTTTCTAATGCCTAAATCAAGCAGCAGGTATCTGCAACCTCGGAGTAAGAAATATTAAGTATTAGCCAACTTTCATACTTGGAACATTGCAGAGGTGGAGCTGGGAAGTTTTTCAAGGTGATTTCTATCCCATTTTTTTTCCTTTACTTACATTATATCAGAAAACTTGATAGGAATAAAATTCTGGTTTCATATCTTTCTATTGTTATGGATTTCAATGTCATCCTTCCAGTACCCAAAAAGACAGCTTTCATATGAGTCACGGCATAAGTTTCAACCCAAACCAGTGACAGCATTTTGGAAATGATTATATTCAAATCACTTCTTTTCATTTTAATTTTTAATAATGGAAATATAAAATGAAGCTTTAAGACCAAGATAAAAAGGGCAATGGTCCTGGCAATTAATTTATCTTGACAAAAAAAAAAATCTTAAGAGTTATTGGCATTATAGAAGTTTCCAGAGAAAAATTATCTGGACTCCAAATCTACACAATCATAAAATCCTGATATTGGAAGAGACTCAAAGGTCATCTAGACCATGTAACAGGTAAGATAAAGAGCTCCATAATGAATATTTCAGACTTTGTGGGTCATCATTTCTACCACACTATTTGACTCTGTCAGTCTAGCTTAAAGTCATGTACACAATAAACAAAGTATGGCTGGTTTTCATTAAAATTTGTATTTACAAAAATAGGTGGCAGGCCAGATATGGCCCACAGGTTTTAGTGTGGAAACCCTTGATCTAGATACTCCATCCATAATATCTACAAGAAAACATAAGAAGAAAATTCTTTTACATTGAGCAACAAGGGAGGTCCTGCTGTTAAGGAAAGTGGTGTGGAAGTCCCTCAAAAAATTAAAAACAACACTAGCATATCACCCAGCATTCCCACTACTGGGTATATATCCAAAGAAAATGAAAACAATATGTTAAGAGATGTATCTATGCTGTTATGTTAAATGCAGCATTATTCAATCACAATAGCCAAGATATTTATATAATATATTCTATATTTATGTAGTATCCATCAATGGATAAAGAAAATGTGACTTATACACACAATAGAATACTATTCATCCATAAAAAGGTGAAATCCTGTCATTGATGATAATAGGAATGAACTCAAAGGACATTATGCCAAGTGAATCAAGCCAGATGCAGCAAGACAAATGCCACATGATCTTCCTTACAAAGTTGAACTCATAGAACTAGAAAGTGGAGAATGATTTACCAGAGGCTGCAAGAGGCGGGAGGATTGGGGACAATGTTGGGCAAAGGACACAGAACTTCACTTAGGCAGGAGGACTAAGTTCAATAGACCTACAAAACAACATGATGACTACAGTTAACAACATGTTGTATTTTGAAAATTAGTAAGCAATCAATTTTCAGTGTTCTCAACACAAAGTGAGGTAATGCATGTGTTAATTTTCTTGATTTAGTCATTCCAAAATGCACACACATTTCAAAATATCAAGTTATACATTATAAATACAATGAATAAATAAATTGATCACTCCTGGATATCTGACCTCTATTTAGTTACTCATCTGTTTATGTGTTAGGGATAATATTCCAACAGTTAAGGGCTTCAGTATTGAGTGCAGAGCTTGATATCCTTTTACATTTGTGCATGGCCCTGTAAGTACCACCCAGATCAAGACACGGAACACTTGTAACACTCCTAGAGGGGCCTCTTTTCCCCTCCAGAATCTATTACAGGCACGAGTCACCCCATTCTACTTTCATTGATAGGAACAAATGCTGCCTGTTTCTAGACATCATATAAATCAAATCAGACAGTTTATAATTTGTTTATGAGGTTTCTATTGTTCAACATTATGAATGAGAAGTTACATACTATCTTATAAAACTCTTGCTGTACAATGTACAACTTGGAACATATTTATTACAGCATTATCTATGTTAATTAAATATCCAGTGACAGGACAATGGTTTCATAGTGCAATAGATTTTTTTTTTGGTCCATTGTATTTATTGATAGCTCAAATTAGAATTGACTTGAGCTCTCATTTAACATATTGGCAAAAGGTTTATTATCACATTCTTGTATTAAAGCTGCTTCTCCTGCCTTGATCCCCTTCCATGACCTCTTCCAAGATCCTTCAGAGCTCTATGAAGTTTAAAAATAGCTTGAGTCAGACTTCCTTTCCCAGGCTGGGGAGGGATTTAGTGACTACCAGTCTGCAGTTGCCATACTTACAATTTGTCTCTCCTGCCATACAAGGATGCTGTGCAGAATATTTAGTCTTTCCCCAGGTTTATCTAAGTCCCTCTTTCTGAGCTCCCTAACCATGACTTTCAGCTGGCAGCACCACTTCCTCTACTTTATGCTGGGCCACAGGTGACCCTCACTTAAATTTTCAAAGCCTTTGTAATACTAAAGTTTTTAGGCATCCATATGACTATTTGTTCCTAAGAACACCCTCCAAGAAGAGAGTTAGAACTCTGAGAGGGGCTTGGGTGTAGTAACTACAAAGAATTATAAATTCAAACAGCTCAGATTCAATTTCCAGCCCCTTTACTTAGAAGCTACGTGAACTTTGGAAAGACATTAATCTCTTTGTGAATATGACTGTCTTTATATTTGCAAACTGGTGACTGTAACAGCATGTACCTTATAGAAGTGATATGAGCATTAAGTGAATTAATGCATGTAAAAATTTTGGACTAATGCCTGATGCATAGTAAGCTGCACCATATGGTGATAGCAATTAACTCTGAAATGCAAAGTGTTCCTGCTCACCAGTCTCCTATAACAATCTAGGCATTATTATTCCAGGACCCATGGTAATGAAATTTAATTGTCTAGCTCTATCCAAAGGTTTCAAACTGGTATGTTACATAAGTAAAAAGACTAAATACAAAATTAAATATAAGATTTTTTTTTTAGAGAGAGAGAGAAAGAGAATTTTTTAAAATATTTATTTATTTAGTTAGTTAGTTAGTTTTCAGCAGACACATCTTTGTTTGTATGTGGTGCTGAGGATCGAACCCGGCAAGCGTGCTACCACTGGAGCCACATCCCCAGCCCTAAATATAAGATTTTTAACTGCAAAAACATACACATATACAGAGAAGACATTCTGAAATATTTGAACAAAATTGAGAGATTAGAGGTAATTTTTGTTCTGTCATTGTATTTTTTTAAATTTACAATACAATGAGCAATTATAACTTTAAATTTTAACAATAAAATTATCTCTATGTATTACTTTATTTGAAATAATCTACAAATTAGTATTTCAATGCCAGAATTTTGTATGGTACAAAGTATATCATGGAATAAGTAAACTGATGTATCCAGATTATGGTTTTCTCTGTGTGTATTACCTTTTCCTCACCAAAATTTCTGAGATAAACAACTTAGAGGAGTAAAGTTTTAATTTGGCTTTACAGTTTCAGAGGTTTCAGTGTGTGTTCAGCTAGATTAATTGCTATGGGCCTGAAGTAGGGGAGAATGTCATGGAAAAGACCATGGCAGAGGAAAGCTGTTCAGCTGTGGCAGCCATGCAGCAGAGGGGAAGGGGCCAAGGACAAGATATAGTCACCAAAGGCTCACCTAAGTGGCCTCCAATAAAGATCCACCTGCCTGTAGTTTCTACAACCTCCCAGTATTGATTTCAGCTAACAATTGATTAATCCACTCATGGTGTCAGAACCCTTTCCTCAAAGCCCAACTCCGAACATTGTTATAATGGGGACCAAGCCTTCAAAACAGGAGCTTTGGGGGAACATTCTTACTTCAAATGGTTATAGAAATTAAATGGAAAAAAAATATCTTGAGAAAAACCATTTAAAATATAATACAAAAGTGATTTTTTAAATTTTTATTATTAGATCCTAAAAGACTTATTAGGTAATATTTTCAGAAACCCAGGGGTTCATTTATACTCAAGCCTTCAGAAAATATGTGAAAAACACTTCCAGCTAAGTGAGGTAAAAGCTTGTTAAGCCATTTCCTTTGTAAATGGACACAGTAGGCACCAATGACTGACTTTTGCCTAGTCGTGTGAAAGAGAACTCACGGATATGCATCAGGAGAGCTAAGAAGATTCCAACACTACAAAAGTTGATTGAAAGCCTGATATAAGCCTGGCATGTTGCCAGCTGTTTGGGATACAAAAAGGCATAAACAGAAATTTCAGCAAAAAGGCATAAACAGAAATCCTCAAAAATTTCAGCATAGAAAGTTGGGAGGCAATTTCATGCATACTATCTTGATTATTGTAATTCCTATGACTTTTTATAAATTTCAAAAATTGACTTGGATCTCTCTCTCTCTCTCTCTCTCTCTCTCTCTCTCTCTCTCTCTCACACACACACACACACACACACACACACACACACAAAATCTACCTATTATTTTCACTTGTTAAAGTTGGCAGAAAGATCAGGAAACCTAAGCTCATTTCCTTTGGTTCACTCATTAAATTTTAGCTCTTATGGACACCAGTTTGTTCAACAGTAGACCAAACTAAAATTTAAGACTCGGGATTTGAGGAGGGATTAATAGCTTTCTGGTTTGTCTTACTAATCACCACATGATCTTTCTTCAAATGCATACACAATAAACATAAATAGATAAATCTCAGAAAAGGACAAAGTCTGGCCAGAGGACAGCACTTCACTGATGTAGGAGACAGCTTGAGTTACAGGGAATAATTTTGGACACAGAATTACAAGATCTAGATTCTGGTTCAGTCCCGTGGCCCCAGTTAGCCTACTCATTACCTGTGTGAGTGTGTCAACCCTAAGTTACCTCTGAGCTTTAATTTCCTTAGCACAAAGAATAGAGCTTAATAAATGCACCCCTACTCTAAAGCATTTTTCTTTTAACCTTATCCAAACAAGTCTTTGTCAGTGTACATAAAACATTATTGATCTACCCGTTTCTCTGATAATGGAGTTATAAAAGTGTAAGGAAAGAGTTAAAACATCTGGGCTGGGATCCATTTCCCTCCCTCATGGGGAAATGACCTGAAATAAAAATGAAAGAATCAGAGGCCTCAGGTTAAACCCCGTGTCAGCCAGATCTCTGTGTAAACAGACTATTAATAAATGCTAAGAAGAGATTTTACCTCTGAAATACCCTTGTAAATATCCCTGAAATCGCTGGATAAGGATCATGCATAGTGAGACCGACCCAGAATGTAAGGTCTCACTACATAGCATACAGCATATTCTCTGGGATGGAAAATGAGGATGCTTTGTAATGGTAGCACTCTTCATTGTCTGAGGCATCTGTAAACCAACTCTGGAGAACTCATATGCTCTGGCCAGAAGGGCATATGAAACTTGGAAAGGAAGGTCTTTGAGAAAGATGCTTGATGACTCAGACACATTTCAAATTTGAGCCTTCTGATGACTTTTGTCCTCAAGAATCATGCAGCAAATACTGATACTGGACAAGGTCTCTGAATCCTGTGGATCTGATTAGCAATCCATTCCTATGTGTGAATGCAGAAATATTTTAGAACTACTCTATAGTAACAGACATTAACAGCAATAATAATAACAGCTCAATCATCACTTCCTCTGAGAGAATTCTTCTAGTTCATATATGTTTTGACATCATTTCATAATCATGGCTGAGTTCCTTCTTTTCATCAGGCTTTACATGAGTTAGTGTGAGTCTTCTGTAATAACAAACCTGCAAAATTCAATGGTCAGCAACAAGAAGTATATTTATTCCTCTTATAAGAATCCCAAAGAAATGTTTCCTGTTGGAATAGGGTTGGTGGTAGTTTCATATAATTATTCAAAGACCCAGACTTACAAAGATTCTGCCATCTTCAAAATACGTGGTTTCTAGATTCATCCTGGGGCTTATGATCCTAGTCAGCCATAAAAGACAGAGAGCATGAAGGAGCAACTTAGGGCATTTTATGTGCCAGGCCTAGAAGTACATCCATCACTCTGGTCACTTCCTTGGCCTAGAGCTCAGTCACATGGCCTCACCTAATTTCAAAGGAGGCTATTAAATGTACTCTTGCTTTATGCTGGGAAAGAAAGGGAGAATGGATTTCAGAGAATGGCTAAAATTCTGCCACAGGCCCTGAAGATGGATTGGACATTTTCTAAAGTTATAAGACAAATAATGAGACCATTAACAGAGGTCAGGCAAAGGGTCTTTGACAAGTATCTTTTATCCTTCGTCCAGGATAATATTAAGAAACAATCAGACGTTTTCTTCACTGACTTCTTAGCTCTCTGCTGATAAGGTCCCTTCCTTTCTTCCAGGGACTGAGGAATGTAAACTTCCTCCAAACCTCTACTGATTTTTGACAAAAAGGGAGACACAAGCAAACAGTCTTATTCCCTAGATATTCCCTGACAGCTGCATCCAAGGACAGAATGTATCCCAGGTCCTCAAAACACCCAGCCCTGTCTTTTATATTTGGTTGATTAGTGGCAATGAGATCCAAGAACAATCTTTTCTTTCTTTTTTTTTTTTTTCCACTCAGGATACTGAGAGGCAGTGGCATTGTTTCTACTCTCTAATGGAAAAATAAAAATCTAGCAAGTAGCAGACTCAAATTCTGAAGACAGAAAGAGAGAGAGAAGAATTTAAAAGAACATGACTCATTCCTGTTTTCTCCCCTTGTCAAACCATGTACAAATTATTCCTTCATCTGGAACAGTCACAACCTGCAGTGCCTTGCTATAGGAACAGCAGTGACCAGGTTTCAATGTTGAAAGTGAAAGAAGAGCTGTCACAAGGCAGAGATCCAGACAGCTTCTCAGCCAGTGACCAAGATCTTTCGAGGGCCCCTCGAGATCCAGAGGGGGTCACTTCTCTCAGTTGTGTTACGGCTCCTTGTAACCCCCGTTACCGCTACCACAAAAATATGATATGCAAACTTCTGTAATGTGTACCTTTCACCTGCCTCAACTGTAAGCTTCCTAAGAGCAGGGACCAGTTTGTTTTGGCTCACTATTTAATCTCCAGTGTCTAACATAGAATTTGGCCATGTAATAGGAGTCTGATTATATTTGATAAATAAACAGAGGGCAAGAGAGAGAGAGAGAGAGAGAGAGAGAGAGAGAAAGGACAGTTAACATTTATTTAAAGCTTCTGGTATACCAGAGGCTGTGTGAACAGTTCATATAGCTGCCCTATGAGATAAGCACCTCATTATCCCCCTGACCAAGGTAATAAGACAGACTGGGTCAGTTGTCCAAGGTTACCCACTGAGACATGCATAGCAGGAAGGTCTAGAAGTCAGGTTGCTTAATATGGACCTTACCATATACTGCTGATTTTGTTCATGGTTTTCTTTATATCTTATTCTTTGAATAGACCCTTCTGTACTGTAGTAGCACAGTAGAGAAAGAACTGTTGGTCAGATTTCATAAGTAGTCTTCATATTGAGAAGCGTGATTTCAAGCCTCAGTGCAGGTTCTCATTAACTGACTATTCTATGAGTCCAGTTCTGAAGAAGGAGGAGAGCTCAGCCCAGCAGACATTCTCTCAAAATCTGAGATCACAGGCACATTGTAGAACACAAGGACATTCAAAGTTTGGGGGGAAAAAAGAAGAAGAAAGAAAAGGAACATATAAGCATGTCCATAAATACCAGAACGGACGCATAAAGAATAAAAACAAAATTCTTAAATGAAGACCATTCCAAAATGAGAAAAAAAAAAAAAAAAAAACTTGCAATTATAAAGTGGAACTTCAGGAAGTTCTTTCTTCTGTCGACTGTTTACCAGGCTCAATGTTTGTAGAAATACAGCCATCCCAGGCCTAATGATCCAGGCCTACATAATATCTTCTTTTTTTTTTCTTTTTATTTGTGATAGTATTACTGAAAGTTGGGACCAAATAACTCTTCCATGAGGTGAAGACTGTGGATTTTAGGATGCCCAGCAATATCCTCCACCAACTAGAGGCTGCAGCACTTCCCTGTGATAATCACAGCATTTCCAGACTTTGCCAAATATCCCCTGGGAAGGAAGGGTGAAAAAATTCCATTTGGTTATGAACTTATGTTTTGGGGATATTTTATGCAAATTTTTCCAATTAACTTTTTTCACGAAATCAGAAAATACCCAATAAAGCATTGAGTCTATGACAGTTATTATTCCTCCTCTCCTTTGATGTGAGGTATGTCTAGAGAATATTCAGAAATAGCTCTAAAGCTCAGCACCCCTACTTCTTCCCACTGTATATATGAGTGTGTCTGAGCGGGGTCTTTCCTCTGGAGGCAAATGTGACAATAGCCTTATTCTGTGGGGAGAGAGAGATAAATATATATAAGAGAGAAATTCCAAGTCTCTCATCCTCTTTCAAGAAACTAGGTTTGTTCAGTAAGTAACTATTGAATGACTGGATCAATGAAAGAACTACCCAGAGGATCTAGAAGGTTGTTGCAGGCCATATGTTGACATAAGACATTAACATTTGTTATTCAGGAAAATGGAGAGGTTGTTTGTTAACTGATTTCATTGTGTTCTGGTAAACAAGTTTCTTTATACCTCCTAGAGTCTTTAATGAGCTACAGTGAATTTTTCAGTCCTCTGAGGAGGTTTTTTGTTTCTTTGGGGTTTTTTTTGGCAGTGCTGGGGATGAAACCGAAGGGTTCCATCATTGAGTTTTACCCCCATCCCTCTAAGGAAATCTTAAAATGTAGAATTTCACGAAATGATTTGACAAAAATTTTCAATATTATAATTTGAAGAACGATTGTTTTACTTCAGGAGTACATTTTTAATATTTCTGAGTACATTTGAATATTTAAATTAAAACACAATGTTGATCATCATTTGAAATTAGAACTTACAAAGATTAAATATTATCAGAAGATGGCAAAATTACAAAAGCAAGTTAAAGAAAATGTACTATAGTTTACTCACTCTTAATGGGAAACGGGAACCACTGCAGTGAAAAGTGTGTAGTGATACTGCTATACAATAATCCCACTAATGTTGTTATTCTGCTTCTCTATTCTGTCAATTAATATAAACTGACTCCTTAAGAATTGTAATGCAATAATAATAATAATAAATAAATGTTATTTTTTAATTTTTTTAAAGAGAGAGTGAGAGAGGAGAGAGAGACAGACAGAGAGAGAGAGAGAGAGAGAGAGAGAGAATTTTTTAATATTTATTTTTTAGTTATCTGCAGACATAACATCTTTGTTTGTACGTAGTGCTGAGAATCGAACCCGGGCCGCATGCATGCCAGGCGAGCGCGCTACCACTTGAGCCACATCCCCAGCCCCAATAAATAAATTTAAAAAAAATAAAATAAAAATAAACTGACTCCTATCTTCTGATCTCACATGTGAGAAAACTTACATGTCACTATTCTATTCTAACAACAAGTAAAAAGCTGAACAAAATGAAAAATCAACAACTCTTCTTAAATCTCTTAGAGAAGTGAGTTCACCTGGCTAAGTGTAGCCACCAAAACTGGAGAGTTAGACAGATGGATATACAGAATCACAATTCACCAGGGCAGAAACTCACAAGCAGAACTCACCTCAGTAATCAGCAACCGGGCAGGAAAACCCTAACCATGACTGAGAAATTGCTAGAGGTTGTGCACAAACAATGGTAAGGGTTAAGCTCTCTGGGAGGACCTAGGCATAGGCAAGCCCACAATTTTGTGAGTTTTACCTCCTAGAGCTTTATGTGTTTTGGCAGGGGGAGAAAAAAAGATAACCACTTTGAAATATTCCAGAACATTCTACTCTTCTTAATAAGACTTGTGCTCAGGAGAAACTATTTGGGCAGAGACTAATTTGCTAAGGTTTTACCACAGCCTAACCTATTTGAAGAAAGGACAATATCTAACTCTAGCTTTCTTTATCTATGTCTTCCCAACCAATGAAGTGGATTGGTCTGAGAAACACAAAGTTCACAGTCTATGAGCACAGACCTGACCCGGCAGAGACTTAATCATACACCAGAGAATGCATCCTCTCCCTGACACACCCTACCTTATGCTACTAAAGGCCCTATACCACAATTCCTTTTATCTACTCTACTACATAATTTCCACTTTTCAGCAAAAAAAAAAAAAATTATAAGGCATACTAATAGGAAAAAATATGCAGTTTTGAAAAAACTGAGCAAGCATTAGAACCAGAGTCTGATATGGCAGGGATTTTCAAACTATCAGACCAAGAATTTAAAATATGATAAATAATGCTAAAGGTTCCAAAAATGCATCTGAGAACAGATGGGAAATGTAAGAAGAAACATGGAATTCTAACAAGCAACCAAACAGAAATGCTAGAGATCAAAAAGGCTGCAACAGAAATGAAGAATGCATTTTTTTTAACCCATTAGTAAACTGAATGCAGGTGGGAAAGGATCTCTTGAAATTGAGGCTATGACCATAGATATTTCCCAAACTAGAAAGTTATAATGAAAAAACAAGATGGTGAGAAAACAGAACAGAATATCCAAAAAGTGTGGAATAACTACAGAAGGGGTCACATATGCATAATGGAACACCAGAAAAGATGAAAGACAGAAAAATAAAGAATCAATATCCAAGGCAATAATGACAGAAAGTGCTCTTGGACTTCCCAGCCTCCAGAACTATGAGCCAAATAAAACTCTATTCTTCAAGTTAAAAAGAAAGAAAGAAAGAGAGTCTCCTCAAATCAATGTTAGACACCTAGCCACAGATCTAAAGAACATCAAGCAGAATAAATGCCAAAAATCCTAGGCATATCATTTTCAAACTTCAGAAAAAATAAAATAACATCTTGAAAGAAACCAGAGGAAAAACACCCTACCTGTACAGAAACAAAGATAGGAAATACATCTGATTCTTAGAAACCATTGAAGTAAAAAGTGTATATTAAAAGTTTTACCATGTTATGTTGAGTTTTCATCATTGTGATCAAAATACCCATGAACAACTTAGAGGAGAGGGAAAGTTTATTTTGGCTTAGAGTTTTAGAGGTTTAGTCTATGGTTGGCTAAGTCAATGGCTGCCGCAGTCTGGCTGGGCACAAATCACGAGCCACTGAAGCAGGAACAAACTTTATTTCTGAACTCCACCAGCACACTCCACACACGCTCCCCGGGGAACTCTCCCGAACACCACCCACGTGGCTACTCCAGGAACCACCAACCAGAAATCCCTCCTCCAGCACTTCCCCAACCAATGGGAACTCTCCGGGAATCCCCGCGAGAACTCCAAAGTAGCAGGCTGAGGCAGACAACAGGGATCTAATATACACAGCTTAACATAGCCATTATCATCTCAATGGCTTGCTGGTGTCACCTCTCAACCACTCCATTCTGGCAAAAATGCCATGCGTCATTCTGGCAAAAATGGCTATGGCTCTCACCAAATGGCTAAGAGACTAAGGTGAGGCAGAACATCATAGCAGAAAGGCAGGAACAAAAAAGCTACTCTGCTTATGACTCATGATTGCCAGGGATTGCAGAACAAAAGGGGAAGGGGTCGCAGAGAAGGACGAAACCTTCCAAGGCACACCACCAGTGACCCACTTCCTCCAGTCCCACCATACCTACCCATACATACCAATTAGTCTATTTAAACTAGGATTAACTGATTAGGTTGCAGCTCTGATAATCCAGTCATTTCAACTCAGAATATTCTTGCATTAACATAGGAGCTTTGGGGGGACACTTTGTAACCAAACCCCATCACACATAAATTATGCTGCAAAAATATTTTTAAAATAAAGACATTTTCAGAAGAGCAAAAGGTAAGAGGATTTGTTCCCAGTAGAACTGTGTGTTGCAAGAAATGTTTAAAGAAGATTTTTTTTTTTTTTTTTTTTTTTTTTTTTTTTTTTTTTTTAGAGAGAGAGACTAAAAATAAGACAGGTCCAAATCACTGATGGCAAGGATGTAGAGAAACAGAAACTCTCATTCCTGCTCGTGGGAATTCAAGATGGTAAATCCCCTGTTGAATACAGTTTGAGGCTTCATACAAAATTAAAATATTACACGATACTATTGAATAACAGCAATCCTTGGTATTTACACAAAGGAGTTAAAAAGAGAAGTTTTATGCATATTTTCCAAAATTTGAAACAAATGAAGGTAAACTTCAGTATGTAACTGAATCAATAAATTATTACAGCTAGACAATGGAATATCATTCAATGCTAAAAAGAAATGAACCATCAAGCTACAAGAAGACCTCGGGGAAACTTAAATGCATATTACCAAGCTGAAAAGGGTACATGATCTGAAAAGGGTATAGGATTCCACCTATAAGACACTCTGGAAAGGGAAAACCATTGGAGCAGTAAGGTAAGTGGCTTTCAGGAGCTATCAGAGAGAAGAGATGCATAGAGAGAACGTGGAAGATGTTTAGGGCAGTGAAACTATTTGCATGATACTACAATGATGATATATGTCATTATAGTTTCACCAAAACTTGATAGAATGCTCAACACTAAGTGAACCCTAATATAAACTTGTGACTTCAGAGGATAATGATGTGTCAGTGTAAGTTATTGATATTAACAAGGTTACCACTCTGTGTGTAGGCATGCTGTGTGTAGGGACAGGAGTTATACACTAACTACTTTCTGCTCAATTTTGCTATGAATTTAAAACTTCTCTAAAAATAAGCCTTATTAATTAAAAATGAGTACAAAATGTATCTCATCTTTCAAGAGTTAAGGACTCTTTAAAGGGATGTAAACTAGCCTAATAAACTAATTTTAACCACTGTAAGAATTCTGTTTTGTGCTGAATACTTTGAAAGGGGGAAAGGGAAAGCATTCAAATAAATAATTCTTTATTATAAGACAAAAAAATCATGTTATACAATTCACAAGGGTAAAAATGTTGAGAGAGATTTAGAACAAGGAAACATATAAAATTTATTTCTCCACTAGATAATTCCCCTCACCCCCAATTATAACTAGTTCTTTAACTCCTGACAGCTAAATGTATCTATATCAGCACCTTTCCCATTTTCTAACAGAGCAATAGTAACAAAAACAGCATGGTACTGGTACCAAAACAGGCGGGTGGACCAATGGTACAGAATAGAGGACACAGAGATTAATCCACAAAGTTACAACTATCTTATATTCGATAAAGGGGCTAAAAGCATGCAATGGAGGAAGGATAGCATCTTCAACAAATGGTGCTGGGAAAACTGGAAATCCATATGCAACAAAATGAAACTGAATCCCCTTCTCTCGCCATGCACAAAAGTTAACTCAAAATGGATCAAGGAGCTTGATATCAAATCAGAGACTCTGCGTCTGATAGAAGAAAAAGTTGGCTCCGATCTACATATTGTGGGGTCGGGCTCCAAATTCCTTAATAGGACACCCATAGCACAAGAGTTAATAACAAGAATCAACAAATGGGACTTACTCAAACTAAAAAGTTTTTCTCAGCAAGAGAAATAATAAGAGAGGTAAATAGGGAGCCTACATCCTGGGAACAAATTTTTACTCCTCACACTTCAGATAGAGCCCTAATATCCAGAGTATACAAAGAACTCTGTATAAAAAATTAAACAACAAGATAACAAATAACCCAATCAACAAATGGGCCAAGGACCTGAACAGACACTTTTCAGAGGAGGACATACAATCAATCAACAAGTACATGAAAAAATGCTCACCATCTCTAGCAGTCAGAGAAATGCAAATCAAAACCACCCTAAGATACCATCTCACTCCAGTAAGATTGGCAGCCATTATGAAGTCAAACAACAACAAGTGCTGGCGAGGATGTGGGAAAAAGCGTACACTTGTACATTGCTGGTGGGACTGCAAATTGTGCGACCAATTTGGAAAGCAGTATGGAGATTCCTGGGAAAGCTGGGAATAGAACTACCATTTGACCCAGCTATTGCCCTTCTCGGACTATTCCCTGAAGACCTTAAAAGAGCATTCTATAGGGATACTGCTACATCAATGTTCATAGCAGCACAACTCACAATAGCTAGACTATGGAACCAACCTAGATACCCTTCAATAGTTGAATGGATAAAAAAAAAATGTGGCATTTATACACAATGGAGTATTACTCTGCACTAAAAAATGACAAAATCATGGAATTTGCAGGGAAATGGATGGCATTAGAGCAGATTATGCTAAGTGAAGCTAGCCACTCCCTAAAAAACAAATGCCAGATGTCATCTTTGATATAAGGAGAGCAACTAAGAACAGAATAGGGAGGAAGAGCATGAGAAGAAGATCACCATTAAACAGGGACGAGAGGGGGGAGGGAAAGAGAGAAAGAAGGGAAATTGCATGGTAAAGGAAAGAGACCCTCATTGTTATACAAAATTACATATAAGAGGAAGTGAGGGGAAAGGGGAAAAAACAAGAGAGAGTAATGAATTACAGTAGATGGGGTAGAGAGAGAAGATGGGAGGAGAGGGGAGGGGAAGGGAGGCGGGATAGTAGAGGATAGGAAGGGCAGCAGAATACAACAGACACTAGTATGGCAGTATGTAAAAAAGTGGATGTGTAACCAATGTGAATCTGCAATATGTATAAAAATGGGAGTTCATAATCTGCTTGAATCAAATGTATGAAATATGATATGTCAAGAGCTTTGTAATGTTTTGAACAACTAATAAAAAAAGTAAAAAAATAAAGTTTAATGCTTTCATGTCAAAAAGGAAAAAAAAAGGAAAAGGTGAAAGAAGAATAATGAAGAAGTGATATGTGTCCAGTACAAACATGACAAAATATAATGAGAAGTGAAAATAATGTGGCAGCAAGCAATTTTGAAAATAGCAGTAGAAATGACTTCATGAAATTTGCTTAAAAATTATGTATTTTCACATGTATCATATGACTCCTCTAGTCCTTTTTTCATATGTATAAAGTGAGAATAATGTGTGTTCTACCTTCCTGGGTTTATATTTGAGAAATATGAATTTCCTTATCAGAACACAAATTGCACATCTCTGTGATGATTGGTGTTCATGACACTCCACCTACTCTATCCTTGAGCGTGTTGGGAGAAAGGACCCATAGTTTCCCTGCAGCTTCTCCATTTTACATAGCTTCTGCCATAGAGTGAGCTTCATAAATATTCACTAATTATAGGAGAGAGAAAAAAAGGGAGGGAGAGAAGAGAGAAAAAAGATAGGAAGAGAATAAGAGAGAGGAAGGGAGGGAGGGAGGGAGGAAGCAATAAAAAAGGAGAGAAAGAGAAAGTGAGGAAAGGAAGGATGGGAGATAGAAGAAAGGCTGGCATTAATGCTCCCAGTAAGAAAGAATATGTGGGGAAAATTCTTTAGCCTCTCAAAGTTCCAGTTAAATCTGAAGTCTAGAAAAGATAGGGAATTGTGGTTGCCAGGAGCAACGAAATATGATAGGTCATACAAGTGGATGAAATAAAGAGAAAAAGGGACCTTCAGGTAGGTGCAAAGAATCAGTTGTATTGATGATGCTTTTTAAGCATATATGCCTAATTAGTCTTAATAGATTTTTAGTCCATTTAGCCCATTGACCTGCGGGATCAGGACAATAGGTAATAATTGTAGCTGTTGGGGCCAGCAGGTCATGAACGCTTGAGTCAGGGATGTATACAGGTCCTGTATCCCTGTAAATACATATATGCTAGTAGCTGGGGGTGTAGCTCAGTGGTGCAGCAGTTGCATAGCACGTCTGAAGCTCTGGGTTCAAACCCCAGTATCATAATTTAAAAAAAGGAAAGAAAGAAAAAGATATGAAGCAATATTTATACTGGTCTCTCTTCCGCAGAGAAAATAAGGTAGTCATCAGTATAAGGATGTCATTCTGTGAGCATCAAATTTTTAAATGCCATGGTCAAGAAACATCTTGGTTGGATACGTTTCTGGATATAATTTACAATTAAACAAAGAATAAAGCTGAAACAGTATCTGGAGAATCTCTCTCTCTCTCTCTCTCTCTCTCTCTCTCTCTCTCTCTCTCTCACACACACACACACACACACACACACACACACACACACGTGCCTCTTCTTAACTAGTTTATCAAAACATATAAAATTTCTCCACTAGATAATTCCCCTCACCCCCAATTATAACTAGTTCTTTAACTCCTGACAGCTAAATGTATCTATATCAGCACCTTTCCCATTTTCTAACAAAAATCAATATACTACCAGTTTTATACAATTCTATGTCCCTGTCACTCTGACAGAAATATAGAAATATTTCTTTCTTTTTTTCATCCTTTTTTTTTTTTTTACTGACTCTAAAATTTTATTAGTTTTCCTTCAACTCTGCACTTTCCTCCCTTGTATCCCATTTCTTTTCTCATTTTATTTCTTCCAAACTCCTCTATTCCCTGACGGAAGGAAGATTATCATCCCTGACTCAAGCATTCATGACCTGCTGGCCCCAACAGCTACAACTGATTTAAGTAAGGCCTCGGGCAGCAATGTCACCTTTTTGAGGAGGCACATAACTGCAAAGATGCAGCCTGGCCTTCCGAGGAATACCAAATTTGAACTGGGGCAACCAGGGCTGCTCTCTTCTCTACCCGAAAGCAATTCATTGCTGCCAGCATGATTTCAGCACAGACATCAAGAGGAAAATATGCCTCAAGTGTCCCCTGCACCATCTGTCTTTACTTTTCTATTTACAAATACTATAGAAGGCCCCTCAAGCGACTTTATAGCTTCTCTGGATCCTTATGAAATGAACTAAATTTTTTCTCCCTATAAAATGTCTTCAATGAAAAGGTTATGCTTTATTTATTTTCATTTCTGAAGACTCCTACTGCTAGCTTCGGTGAGTTAGAAACAAATGTACCCAAACAACAAAATGTGTTATTGTAAAGGTTTGCTAGATTCTTAAACCATTCCTGGGACAGTGCTGCCCTCTAGTGTTCAAAACACTGATGCTTTCTTTGACTGTCAACCTAAATCATAAGCAGAATACAACAGTTACTAACATGGCATTATGTAAAAATGTGGATGTGTAACCGATGTGATTCTGCAATCTGTATTTGGGGTAAAAATGGGAGTTCATAACCCACTTGAATCTAATGTATGAAATATGATATGTCAAGAGCTTTGTAATGTTTTGAACAACCAATAAAAAAAAAGGAAAAAAAAGGAGAGAGATTCATAGTAATTAATAATAATTATCAAACAATAATGATAATTATTTGGGAATAGCATTGCAATGGAAGTATGAAAGCCATAGCAAACTCTCAGTGTATTTGAAAACATTGAGGCATAGGCAAGTTTTTAAAGACAAAAATGAGAATATGTCAAATATTTTTTTAACAGCAATCCTTGGGCACAATGGCTAATAATACGAAGGGCCTCAGTCTGAGCTTCAACAGACAGTTGCTGGGCAGATGGTGTTGTGGAAAGTCACCGTGGACAAGGTCATGATGGCCTCTGTACAAGCTTATGGTTCCAGCAGAGTCTTATTTGATTGTTACTATTAAACATTCATGTGTAAGAACCCTTCCTTCATAAATTCCCAGCTGTATTTTCTTTGGGGGGTTAGGATTGGCACTTTCATTCTGATTCTGACCACTTTCACACTGATTTCACATTGCATTCTGACATTTTATTTCCAAGCTTTCTTCCTGGGTTTGGCTCTTTTATTACTGGTGTCCGATGTTTTTTAAAAGTGTATGTTCAAGCCGGTCACAGTGACACATACCTGTAATCCCAGGGGCTCAGGAGGCTGAGGCTGGAGGACCACAACTACAAAGACAGTCTCAGCAATTTAGCGAGGGCTAAGCAACTTAGCAAGACACTGTCTCTAGATACAATATTTAAAAAGGCTGGGGATGTGGCTTAGTGGTTATGCATTCATGGATTCGATCCCCAGTACCAAAAATAAAGAAGTCTATGTTCAGTAACAAATAATTGCACTTTCAGAACTGAATAGGAAAATAAAGGTCTGGTGACTCTGAAAATATGAACTTTTAAAAGAAATAGAAACATTTCCAGTCATTATCATAGGCATTCCCTTTGAAGTATCAAACTGAATGTGATACAAACCCAAATCCATACTCATCATACAGTCTCCAGACTTCCATTTGTTCAGACTACAAACCTTGGCATTATTAATCTATTCTTTATTCTTCTCATCCTACAAATTCTTGAGACAGCCTGTGAGTCCTACTATTAAACCTAACAGAATCCAGTCTCTTTTCTCCCCATCACTACCATCTTAATCCAAGACACTCTTCTCTCACCAGAGCTATGGTGGTAATCTTTTTTTTAAGTTATATTTTACATACATGACAATAATAGAATGTATTACACTCATATTACCCATTTACAGCTTAAGTTTTCGTAATACCTTGTATACAAACAGAGATATGAAAAATTGTGAGATATATATATCTATATATATATATATATATATATATATATATATATATCTATATATATATATCTTAAGAATTGTAATGCAAAAAAAAACCAAAGTACATGTACGGTGTTAATCTTAACGGTATCTTGAGGCCACAGCTCCCCTCCTACATGGACACTCTTGGCCTCTGTCCTTTAGAAATGGGAAATAGGTTGTAGCATTTCTCTGCTCAACACTTTCATATGCCTCCCCACTACACTCAGAGAAAAGCCTAAAATCAAGAGCTGGCCTGCCAATCCCTAGCTGCCCTACCTCCATGCCCCACCTCCTAACCTCATCTGTTATAATACTCCCTCCACCACCACCCCCGACCTCTTTCTCTTTTTCTCTCTCTTATTTGCCACACCGACCCCTTGGTTATTTCTTAGGACAAGACACTGAGCAAGTAGGCCTTAAATTGCCCTGAGCTTGTCTAAACTTTAAACAAATTTTGTCCTGCCACCAGACCCCAACTTCTATTTTCTTAGAGCATTTACTTTAGAACACTTGTCACTGTAAATTCTTTTTTCTGCCCCTTTGAGACATAAATCTTTTTAAAAGCTTCTCGTCAGTTTTACAATCCTGGAATGTCTTTCTCAAGGACCTAGGACCCTGCCTTTGAAATGTAATCATCAAGAAAAATTATAGCCCATTTCTCCCAGTTTCTGTGAGAGGGTGGGAGCCTCACTTTCTCTTTCCAGTTGTAACACTGTCTCCTTCACCGAGAAACAAGAGTTTACTTCTCCTTTGGATCAAGCCAATTAACAGATACCCATGGCGTGTCATTCCACCACCCCAGCACTTAAAACTCTTCAATGTTTTGTGGAGTTGAGTTTGATCTTTCTCCCATTTAAGAAGCCTTAAAATAAAATCTTTCGTACATATTTAACTTTGCCTGGTGCAAATTTTCTTTGACGGTGTCAAATATAATTATTCCTTCAGTCTGGATATTTGGTGTTTCCTTTTTCTCAACCTGTTGACCCTGAGATGTCCCACTAGGTAATTATTCGTGATGTACAAACTCATTTCCTTACAGGACTTTATTTAAAATTTTACCCTATCAGTGAATTCCCCTACCCTACATAAAACAGCAAACATTACCTTTCCCCATCCCTCTACCCGCCTTAACTTGCTTTATCCTTCCCTACTGAATTTATCATTATCCACACTTATCATATACTCATTTTGTCTATCTTCCCAACACTAAGTATTCCACAGAGGCAGGAAATGTTTTCCTTTTTTTCATTGTTATATCTTTCACACTTTATAATTTTTTTAAATTGATATATGCACACATTGTAGAATGATTAAATCAAACTAAATTTTATATATATATATATCATCTTACCTTTCTTTTTCTACAGTTCTAAAGTGGAATCTTTAAGTGCACATCATTATTAACTATGCTTAGCCATGCTGCACAGATCTCCAAAAATTATTCTTCCTGTCTAACTGAAACTATATATCCTGTAATATCTCCCTAATTCTCCAAACACCACAACCCCCTCATCCCTGGTAGCTACCTTTCTACTTGTTGCTTCTATGTGTTCAATATTTTATTTTTTTTAGATTCCACATATAAACAAAGTCATGCAGCATTTGTATTTCTATGCATGGCTTATTTTAGTTAATATAATGTCCTCTCAATTCATCCACATTATCACAACTGAGAGCTTTTCCTTCTTTTCAAGTCTGAAGAGTATTCCACTATACATACAAATCACATTTTTCTTTATTTATCATTGATAGATCCTGAAATTCCATACCTTGACTACTATAAATAATTCTGCAATGAGCATGAAAGTACAGACATCTTTTTGACCTACTGATCCCAATATTTTTTTTTTGTATGTACACATAGCAGTGGAATTGCTAGGTCATATGGCAGATCTATTTGTAATTTCTTGAAGAACCTCTATTACTGTTGTCCACAATAGCTCTGCTATTTTACATTCCCAACAACAGAATAAAAGGGATACCTTTCATCACATGCTCACCAGCACTGGTTATCTTTTTTTCTTTTAGAAAAGCCACTCTTACTAATTTTAGGCAATATTATCATTTTAATTTGCATTTGTGTGATGATCAGTGATACAAAACACCTTTTCATATGCCTGTGGGCTTTCCATATGCATTCCTTTTTAGGGGGAGGGTGCTGGGAAATTGAACTCAGGGCACCCAACCACTGAGCCATATCCCCAGCCCTATTTTGCATTTTATTTAGAGACAGTCTCACTGAGTTGCTTAGCGCCTTGCTTTTCTGAGGCTGACATTGAACTCGTGATCCTCCTGACTCAGCTTCCTGAGCTACTGTCACATGTATTCTTTTAAAAATATTGTGCAGGACCTTTGCCTATTTTAAAATTTTCCTATATGTTTTCTTGCTAAAGAGATATTTGAGTTTGTTATACATCTTGTTTTGCTTTGTTTGTTTGTTTGTTTCTATTTCTGTGAAAAATGTCATTGAAATTTTGACAGGGATTGCACTAAAACTGTAGATCAGTTTGGGTAGTATGGACATTTTATTGATATTAATACAGCCAATCCAGAAACGCATGATGTATTTTTCTTATTCATGTCTTCTTAAAATTCTTTCATGAATGTTTTACGGTTTTCAATACACAGATCTTTCACTTCTGTGATTAACTCTATTCTTCACTATTCTATTCCTGATATTTGACAAAGATAGAGTACTCAAATAAATACATTCTGCATGATGGAAAAAATAACTGAGAAATAAATATCAGTACAGTACATGTTTGTCATGTATTGTACTTTACAGATTAAGAGCTAAGGTAAACTTTAATAATTCAGTTATCCAAACATGCTTAGTACCAACTTAAACTGAGCACATTCATTGGTGTAATCTATATGTGAATATATTCCAGATAGAATTTTATCTTGAATTTAGTTGATATGTAACAAAATAAGAAAAAAAAGGTATTTGTAAAACATAGATGCCATTAGTGAAAAAAAAAACACCCATGCACACATTTAGAATTAACATTTCCCCTTTATTTCTCTGAATTTCTGATACGACTCCACCAAAGAATATACTAAGTGGCATTTTAGAGGATATACTACTGAATAAAATTTGTTCCTATTATAAGAACCTGTTATATTAAGAAAGATTTCAAAACAGGAATTCAAAATAGAGTTAATAATAGACTTGAATGGTTGAAGAATTATTAAGGTATATTTTATTTTGAAGGGGTAATATTTTCTGCACTTTATTGCAAAGATTCTTTCCTTAACCAAACTTTAGTCAGGTCCTCTAGGTCCTCTTCTGAACTAGATCTTTCCTTTTGGACTTTCGTATCCTCCGTTTTATTTTTTTGTTTTGTTTTGTTTTCTGTTTTTTAATTTGTTGTTTTTAGGTACATGTGACAGTAGAGTATATTTTGACATATTTTATATACACGGAGTACAACCCATTCCAACTAGAATCCCTTTCTTGTGATTGTACTTATGTGGAGTTACACTGCTGGTGTATCATTCATGAGCAAAGGAAAGTTATGTCTGATTCATTCTACTGTCTTTCCTATTCACATCCCCTTCCCTTCCCTTCATCCCCTTGTCTAATCCAATGAACTTCTATTCTTCCCCTCTCTACCCTCCCTTGTTGTGGGTTAGCATCTACATATCAGAGAGTAAATCCAGGTTTTGTTTTTTGGGGACTGGTTTATTTTATTTAGCATATTTTCTAGTTCTATCTATGTGTCCAATTTTAACATAAGTTTGTTGGGTATGTTTAGCCAGAATCCACCATTCTTTGATATTGGATCACCTCAAGATCTATCAGATTCCTCATCTGATGGCTGATCACTCTAGCCTATCTTTAGTAAGAATTGTGCCAAATTAATTTTGCCAGAATGCCCCTTATTCCTAATATTTATTCTTGGTAATTCTCTATCTACTGGTACCCAATCTGTTCCTTAGCTATAAATTCTACTTTTATTGCTATATTCAAAGTTCAGCCCAATTTCTCTCCCCCACTGTAAAGTATCATCATAGTAGTACCTATATGACAGTTCTGAATAAAGTCTCCCTTACTGTCATAACAAATATCAGAAAATTCCTTTTCTTTAAGACCTTGCCATCATCACACACCAAGTCATGGAAAATAGCACTATGCTTCAGAACAAAGAACTATGGTCAGCAACCTGGTACCTGACTTATGGAATGTTACAGTTATTCTCCCTTAACTTACATCCCTCCATTACTTTTAAAAATTAAAGTAATTAATTTAACATATATAGAATACTTACCACATGCCAGGTACTATTTAAAACATTTTACATGGATAGTTTCTGTTTGGGTCAGCTTTTTTGCTGCTGTGACTAAAAGATCTGACCAGAACAATTTTAGGAGAGGAGAAGTTTATTTGGGGGCTAACAGTTTCAGAGGCCTCAATCCACAGACAGCAGGCTCTATTCCTTGGGGCTCAAGGTGAGGCAGAACATCATGGTGGAAGAGTGTGGCAGAGGGAAGCATTCACAAGGTGGTCAGGAAGCAGAGAAAGAGTCTCCAGTTGTCAGATACAAATATAACCCCAACGCCACACCTCAATTCCCACCTTCTCCAGCCATGTCCTACTACTTCAGTTACCACTAAATTAATCCCTATCAGGGGATTAAATCACTTATTGGGTTAAGACTCTTACAACCCAATCATTTCTCCTCCAAGCCTTCTTGCATGTCTCACATGTGAGCTTTTGGGGGACACCTCAAATCCAAACCATAACAATCTTATTTGATTCTTTCAACTCCATGAGGCTGCATTATTAATGTCTCCAATTTACTTGCCAAAGGTCATATGGCCACTACAGGATGGAATCAGAATAGATACAAGAATCAATTGAATCACTGGATAAAATGTCACATCAGAAGTGTATCATACTAGACAAAACAAAAAGCAATAGTTAATATACGAAAAGTATAATTGTACTAGTTTCTATCCTGAGGCTCTAAAATACTTGTCTAAAGAGAACTACATTATTAATATCTATTCACAGCTTGCCAACGGGGTCATTGGAACTTCAAGAATGAAGACACTTTATGACTCCTTTTACAATTGATAGTGAACTCATTCAAATCCTAAGGCCAACTTGCGCACTTTGTAGAGGCTCTATTGTCAATGGCACAGCATCTTTTATTTTGAAAAATAATCCCAATTGCTGATCTTACATGTGCACATTGCAAAACACCGAAATGAAAACATGATCGCTCTAGGACTTAAACCATTTTGAAACAAAGAGAAGAATTAATACTAAGAAGACTGATGGGAGGTTAAGATCCTAGAATCTTGCTAGGCGTGGTAGTGCATGCCTGTCATTTCAGCAGCTCTGGAGGCTGAAGCAAGAGGATCAGAAGTTCAGAACCAGCCTCAGCAACTTAGAGAGGCCCTAAGCAGCTTAACAAGATGCTTTTTCAAAATATCAAGTAAAAAGGGCTGAGGATGTGGCAAGTTAAGCACACCTGGCTTCAATCTCATGTACCAAAAAAGAAAAAGACATATATTCTTGAATCAGAAATCTTAATCAAAAATTGCACTTCTTAGCTAGTAACTTGAGCAAGTAACTGATGAAAAATTTGGAGTTCTGATTCTCTCATTTTTATAAAATGGAGAAGTAAATTTAGTTCTTATTTAACAAATATTATGAACCTTAAATTTAATGATACATGTAACTCACTTAGCATATTCCTGCTGTAGGAACAAGTACTCAATGAAATTTTGCTATTATTGTTGATTTTAATAGTGCTATTTTTTGTAGGATCATAAAGTATAATATTTCAATGAAATGTAAATTTTTCTGGAAATATAAATTATTATTAATAATAGCATTATAGAATTCATTACAGTTTAATTTTCAATTTTAGAAAAATATTAAGTTATAACATGCTGTAGTTTACCTTTTATTTTTATTTTGGGGGGGTTCTGGGGATTGAACTCAGAGGTACTGGACCACTGTACCACAGCTCCAGTCCTATTTCGTATTTTATTTAGACAGGGTCTCATTGAGTTGCTTAGCGCCTCGCTTTTCCTGAGGCTGGCTTTGAACTCATGATACTCTTGCCTAGACCTCTCCAGCTGCTGGGATTACAGGTGTGCACCACCACACCCAGCCTGTAGTTGATCTCTTTAAAACCCATTTTGCTTAATTTTCTGTTAGAGTATAAGCTCATTTAAGCTTGAGTCTCCTTCTTTTGATTCAGCAAATCTTATTCATGTGTCATTCATCATTCTAGACTCAGAAGAATCAACAATGAACTACAAAAGTAGCTCATTGATAATACATTTATGAAGTTGTTACTCATGAATGCAAAAACCAACAATAAACAAACAAATAAATGTACAATATATGTAAAAGAGAGTTAGAGGGATATATATATCCCCAATATAGAAACTGAATAGGAACTGATTCATAATAGTTACTCAATAGGTATTAAACTTAATTTGATCATTATAAATTGTGTTATTATAAAAGGAAGAATATGCAGAGATATACTGGAGTGAGGTCTTAGCAGGTTAAGAAAGCCAATTGTATTCATTTCTTCTCAATTTTGAGATCAGTGTGATTTCACTTTAGTAGCTTTAAATCAGCCACAGTAGGAGATTTTACACTATAGAAATTAGTGATCCTACAAAAAGCAGGGGGGCGGGGCGGGGGACTGTTTGCCTGCAAACTAGTTGCTAAGCATTAACCAGCATAACACTTGATAAAAACTTGACAAAGAGTGCAATCTGAACTCTATGTTCTTCTGAAAAGAATCTCTGGTATACCTTATTAATGCATTTATATATGTGAACATAATAAAGCATTAATATATTATGTTATTATATTGCAGATAGTCACTTTTTTTTTGTATTGAGTATTAAAACCCAGAGAGAGAGAAAATAGGAGAGAGGAAAGAAAGAGAAGAGAATGTGTTTCCCTCACCACTGCCAAAATATATACCCCAAAGGCACACCCCCAGTGACCTGCCTCCTCCAGCCACACCCTACTTTGCAGAGAGCCATCCGTGAAAAAACACGTGGGGATCTTCTCTTGGCATGTAGCCGGAAAGATTTTAAGTTTAACCTTAGAAAGTAATGGTGGCTCTACCACACAACAGATTGCCCAAGGCACATGACCTTTATCTTCACTCTGCTAGGAAGATCTCTCAGTGTCGCTCTGGAGATGGAAATAACCCATTGGGAACTGGACAGCCCACATATAACCATTTTTGAAGATGAACATTCTATGAAAGAATGCCCTTTGATGTCCCCCAATATAAATAAAGCAGGTGCGGACTCCATTTTGCCAGAGTTTAGAAGCTAGATCTGTATGATCGGTTTACTTATCCTGCACCCACTCTTTGAAACTATTTTCTGTGTCCTGTGGCTTTTTTCATAATTGTATTTTTCATTTATTCCTCAGTCAGCCCATTCCATCAAGGGGAACCCCATTTCCATCGCCTGCGTGGGACACAGAAAAGACTACCTACCTACTGTTATCACCCAATTAATCCCTATCCATGGGTTAATGCACTAATTGGGTAAACCAATCATTTCACCTCTAAAATTTCTTGCATTGTCTGTTCCGCACATGAGTTTCTGGGGGACACCTCACATCTAAACCATAACAGGAATATAAATTATTAAATCAGAATTGTCAAAAGAAAAATGAAAATGCATTTGAAATTCTGCTACAGTATGTTTTATCATTTAACTTTTAGGGGTGTACTTTTATTCTAGTTATGTTTTAATAATGTTTTCTTATTAAAATATTAGATATAGATTTGTTTCTGAGTCAAAAATATAAGAGAGATAAACATTCATACATCTGCAATTACCAGTGGATCACAAAGACAAGGAGTAAGTTTGAAAATTAACCATTCTGTTATCTAAAATGTCTTCAAACTGTTTTTCTAACCCATGTCTCAGCAGAAACATTCAAAGCTTATATCTACTTGCTGTTTAATATGTACAAATTAAATATCAGACTAAGTCCAAAAAAGTTCAGGCACATTATTTCTACTACATTGATCAGTAAATGGTAATAACCTGTCGGATATTCTTCAATAATAAAAATAGGTACCATAATCATACCTAACTCAGGCACAGCTCTTGGCATTTCATATTTTATATCTAATGCCAATAACATCCCTGTCCAGAAGTTACTATTACAAATGAAGAAATTAATGTTCAGAAAGATGAAGTATTTCCTCCAATTTCAAGCAACTGGAAAAACAAGGAGCCAAAAAACCAAAATATAATAGCAACGCCAAAAATACCCTTCTGACTCAAAGCCCAAGAGTTTACTGAATTTATTAGCAATTACCCAATCTTCCTGGTAATTGCCCTTAATTTGTTCTATGATAGTATTTTCCCCCTGGGGGAAAAGAACATAAACATCATCTCAGCAATAGGGGCAATTATCTCCACAAACACACGGAGCAAGGCCAACTTAAAGCAGATTGAATTGGAAGTTCCCCCTGCCTTACTGTGGATAATCTGTTTTGATTAACTTACAAGTGGTACAAATTGTCCTTGTGTGTTTATGCCAAGAACAAAGTAGAAATTGTGGTTTTATATTTGCCAGGCAGTATAGACTCCAGTTTGTGACAAAAAATTATTTTTAGTGAAAATAAACTGTTGAGTTAGAACTTTTTAAAGTTAAATGGCAGCCTCTGGAAAAAGCAGCCATAATCTTCAGAAGAAAAGTTGTATATAATAAGCTTTTCTTAAAAATAACATAGGTGTATCCTAAGACTAGTTGGGCCCCTTCGAGTAAACCAAAGAGAAAAGAATTTAGGTTAAAAAAATTTATAATTTGAATTGTAATGTGAGAATGAATTGAGGAATAAGTAAGAAGAGAAAAACCATGAAAACAAAGCCCCTAAGTGATAAATGCCAAAGAACTAATTTCTTATAAATTGTTTATTTTAAAAGTTTAAGAGATCACATGTAACTTTAGGAGTGAAACATGATGGATGGGGTCTCTGCCTGCCTTTCTTCATTTACCCAAATATTGGCAAGTGTAACAATGAAGTGAGGTTTATCAAGCTTTTCATTCAGTGGTATATTTCTAGATTTGCTATGATGCATACATACCTTCAATAAATAGTTAATATTGTACATTTATGTGTTCCTTTTTTCTGAAATTCATATTTTTATAAGAATAGTGTTGTCTTTTTGGTTTTGGTTTTTGTTTGGTTGGTTGGTAGGTTAGTTTTCATACCAGGGATTGAACTCAGGGGCATTTAACCACTGAGCCACATCCCCAACCCATTTTATATTTTATTTTCAGACAGGATCTTGCTAAGTTGCTCAGGGCCTTGCTAAGTTGCTAAGGCTAGTTTTGAACTTGCAGTTCTCCTGCCTCAGCCTCCTGAGCCACTGGGATTACAGGCATGTGCCACTGTGCCCCGTCTTTTTTATTTTTAAATATATGGACATCCAATTTCCTTAACATATTATTTAATGGTCCCTCCTTTCTCTACTGACATGCAGAACCTCCTTTGCTATGTATCAGTTTACATAGATACATTAGTTCATTTTCTGAGCTCTCTATTCTCCATTTTGCTCAAAATATCACAAACTAGTACTCTGCTATAACAAATCTAAAATATCACTTTATATATTAGTTTGAAAAAATCTTGATATCTTTTAGAGCAACTCCCTGCATTTTACTTATGTCAGTATTCTCTGAACTACTTGTTAGCTTTTCTTCACAGTAAAAAAATACACAAGACAACATAAAGTAGGAAAGACTTATTTGCTCATGGTTTCAATCCATGACCATCTGGTCTGGCTCCATTGTTTCCATTGTGACAAGGGAGTATGTCATGGTGGAAGGATGTGGAAGAGCAAAGCTGGCCACCTCAAGGCAGCTAGAAGTAGAGAGAGGAAGAGACAGAAAGGAAGGGGCAAGGTCAAGGTATACTTCAAGGACACGCCCTCAAGTGTCCTTCTTCCTTCAAATAAGCACCACACCTTCTAAAATTTCCCACCTCTTAAAAGCGCCACCAGCTGGGGTCCAGGCCTGAAATATGAGCCTTTGGAGGACATTCCAGACTAAAAATATAACTTAACATAATTTGATCAATTTCATTCCCTAGTACCCCTCTCTTCCCTCCCTTCCTCCTTTTTCCCTGACCCCTTTTCTCAACTTCACTGATCTTCCTTCTCCCTGTCATTTCTTTGTCTGGAGCCTTTATTCTAGATTTTCATAAATTATATAGTAGGTTATTTTGAATTATAGTTATCTTTCTGAGTCATGGAACACCAGAACTTATTCCTTCCATATGTTTTGGTACCACCCTACCTCCCTTTATCCCTTGTACCCCTGGACTCTTCCTAGTCTCTAGCAGTCGGATCAACATTTTTCTTTTTACTTTCCACAAATGAGAACATATATGCCTTTTTTTTCTGTGTTTGGTTTCTTTCATTTAACACAATGCCCTCCAGTTCTATCGACTTTACCACAAATGACTAGTACATTTGTCTTTATGGCTTAATGCATTTTTCTTTATCCATTAATGACATCTTTAATGTCTATCCATGGGCACAATATGGCACTTATTATGGTTTGGATATGAGGTGTCACCCAAAACTCACAAGTGAGACAATGCAAGAAGGGTCAGAGGAGAATTGACTGCGTTGTGAGAGCTTTAGTTCAGTGAATTAATCCCCTGATAGGTATTAACTGAGTGGCAACTGAAAGCTGGTAGGTTGAGGCTGGAGAAAGTGGGGCATTGGGGATATGGCTTTGGGGTATATAATTTGTATCTGGCAAGTTGAGTCCCTCTCTGCTTTCTGATTATCATGTAAACTGCTTCCCTCTGCCATATTCTCCTGCCATGATGTTCAGACTCACCTTGAGACCCAGGAATGGAGCTGGCCTTCTATGGACTAAAATCTCTGAAACTGGGAGCCCTCAAATAAACCTTTTTCTTCTTTACAGTTTTTCCATTGGGTCTTTCAGTCACAGTAGCAAAAAAAAAAAAAAAAAAATGCTGACTAAAACAATACTTCATTGATTTATATGTTTGTTAATAATTTTCATTAAAATTTTGTAGATTTCTGTATGCAAGTTTTACAAATTTCTATTAGTTTTATTCCTAATACTTTGTTTCTTGCTTTCATGAATATATCCATTTTTGCCTATATTGTTTATTTTAAATATGTGTACTAGTATGAAAAATTAAACTCATTTTTATGTACCATATAATTTTTATATATCATTTTATGTATCATTTATATCATTCTTATTTCTAAAACTAGCCAACCGCTCCTAATACATTTAATAATTTGTTCACTAATGTTTAGATATTTCTAAAGAGGCAATTATATCACTTAAGAATAATGATATTTCTTTCCTCAATTCCAATTGTTAGATGGCTTATTATTTTTCCTCATCTTATCATGTCTACAAAGCCCTTTAGTAAAGTGATAAATTAAGTCAGTGATAGTGAGAATCCCTAGTTTTGATCCTCAAATTAAAGGGAATGTTATCATTCAAAATTGAATACATTTATTTTAGAATTTTGCTGATCTCTTTATCAGTTTATGAGAGATTCCTTCTATTCCAATTTGGCAAGAGTTAATTGCATTCCACAAATGTTAATATGTAAAACTTTTATTATTCATTACTAAGCATATATTAATTTTCATTGCTTTCTTCTTTGACTCATGATTTATTTAGAATAGGAATGTGTAATTTAATTTCCACATATATGGATATCTTTATTCTTTGTTGATTCTAACCAAATTATATTATCACAAAAAAAAGGTACACATAACAAATACTTTGAAATTTGTTGAGACTTGCTTTATGGACCAACTCTGCAGTTTCTATAAAGGACCATGCATTTGTTTTGTTTTTAAATGCAAATTCTCCAGTTGTTAAACATAGTAGTTATATAGTTTTCTACTGCTGTGTAACAAATTACCATGAACTTAAACACTTTAAAACAAAATTCTAGTTTTAGCACATAGTTCTTGTTCTGGTCAGAGGTATATGATGTGAGGAAAATTTTGCTTCCATTCTCATTCAGGCTATTGTCTAAATTCAATTCCTATAACTGTAGGACTGGGGTCCTTATTTCTTTGTTGGTTGTCAGTGGGGGCAACTGTCCTAGATATTACCCATATTCCTTGCCATGTGACTCTATTTCCCAAATTAGTAACATAGACTCTCCCTTGCATTGTTTTCTGCACAATTCTTGTTTCATTCTATCTTGTATTTAATTATTACTCGATTAAATCAGATTCAACCATTATAACTCCATTTCTTAAAGTCATCTATGCCATACATCAGAGCCTACTGACAGGAGTGCTAACCCATCATTATCCATAGTTACAGGGATTACCCAGGACATGTGTACTGAGGTGAGAGTGACACTCTTAGGGAACATCTCACCATTCTATGTACAATAGTAGTCTAATTGTCATTATGTCCAACTTACTAATTGTTTGGCTAAAATCATTTATGTCTTTATTTGGGGGCATATAAAAATTTATTTGGTGCCTGAAAACAGCTCTGTTTATAGTTGGTGAACAAAAACTTTTACCCATATGTGGTAATTATCTCTAGTAATATTTTTTTGTCTTTCTGTAATAATGATCTTTTACACAACATTAGTTTTCTTTTGCTTAGAATTCACTAGTATCAAATGTTCTATGTTGTAAAGTTTTACCTAGGTCCCCTTTTAAAACAACCTCTAGTTGAATATTAAAATTATTTATCAATTAGAATTTGCTACATTTATTTTATTATTACTGATACATTTCACTTTTGCTATTTTATATGATTTTTATATCCCTGTTTTTCCTTTTTTAAAATTCTTGTTCCATTTTATTCCTTCTAATTTCGCAGCAATTGGATTTTCTTTTCTTGCAGTTATCCTAGAAATTTTAACATGTATGTATCATTAATGTCTCAGCTTATATCATACCTTCCCATTTTTGGCTATAGCTGCTGTTCAGATTATAGTTCTATCTTGGTGCTTTTAAACTCACAAATTCACATGGCCTTTACTTTATGTAGCTATTATTTTCTTAAATAACAAGTTCATCATATTCTTTGCTTACCATTTTCATATGCCTCAGAATATTTTTGTAAATAACTTTCCTTTTTCCTGAAGAATATTCTTCATAAGTCACATTTTAGTAATCACAGGAAAAAAACTGTTTTAATTCATCTAAATTTATATTTTTCACAAATTCTTGGAAAATAACCTTTTTGTCTGAACTGATAATTATTTTCTTTCAGTGCATTGATTATTCTGCAGTATTCTGCAGTCATCTGGCTCTGTTGCTTTTTAGAGCTCAAATATCAGCATGATATTTCTTCCTTTGTAGGTAAAATGTCTTTTCTCTCAGACTACTTTAAGATGATACTTTTTGATGTACTGCAGTTTAAAGATGAAGGGTTTAGGTGTGGGATGCTTTTTGTTCTTCCTTTTAAAAATAAAAATCCAATGGATTCTTGAATCTAAGAGTAGTGTTTTTCAACAATTGGAAAATTTCTAAACTTTCTGCTTATTGTGTCTCTTACTTTCTTGTTGTCTCCTCTGGGCAACACAAGTTGGCAGTCTATTCCGCATCTCTTTCTACCTTTCTTTTACATTTTCAGTGTTTTAGTCTTTGTATACTACATTGTGGATAGTGTGTTCAAGCATATCCTTCAGTATACACTCTATTCAACAAGCCTTGAACCTTTCTCTACCCAACCCTTTATTATTCTACCTTCAAGTATTTACATTCTCATCTAAATATTCCATGGCTCCTTTTAAAATCTGACACCAATACCTTCTTATCAATTCGTCCTATTTTCAACACATTCTTTTTACCTTAAGTATTTCTCACGTCTTATTCTCATTTTTTATTCAATGGCTGTTTCTATACGTTTATTGTTTGCTTGTTTAATTTGTGTTTCTTGGAAATTTACCTCAGTGATTACTTGAGGACTGAGTTTAATGACCATAGACCAAAAATGATTTCCATTTGCTTCATACAGGTAACCATAATTTGGGAACACTTTATACTAAATTTTTAACTTGAAGTTTTTTAGGATATTCTAATAATGTGGATTCAAGCCCCAAATTTAGCTGTAGAGAAAAGTTAAATCTTTAAATATGTTAAAGAGAGACGTTATATATTAACACTCTCTCTGTCCTCAAGGCAAAAGTCTTTTCCTGGTTCCCTTTCTAGTTCACCATTAAAGGGTCCTGGATTTTGTTGAGATTTAAATACTACCCTTACCCTCTCTTCATGTCCTATACTTTGTTTCTAATTCCCCCATTTGTAGACCACTTAAAATCAAACCCTATGGAGGGGATTTGTAGATACCTCAGGGTAAACGTGAGAGCTAATGCTTCCTTACACCTCTGGATTGCCTGCTTATCATTCTGGCCTCTGAGAAAGTCCCTTTCTTTCCTACCTATTCCCCTGTACTCTGTTTTTTTCTAGATATGGAGTTTTTAAGGTATATTTTTCCAGGAAAGATTTTTCTGAATGTATAGTTTCCATTCTGTTAGAAACATGTCTATATTTTAATTCTTTAACAATTATATTTTCATAAAGGCTAAAATTATTGAGTAGTTATTATGTGTCAGAAACTAAGTTCTATCTATCTATCTATATATCTAACTATCTATCTATACCCTACAAATTTATGTAGTAATCATCTCTCCCCCTGTCCTTCTCTCTCTTCCTCTTTCTCACTCAAACGTGCTTTCTCTCTCTCTCTCTCTCTCTCTCTCTCTCTCTCTCTCTCTCTCCCTCTTCTCTCTTCACTCTTCTCTTCTCTCTCTCTTCCCTCTCCAAGCTTCCCAGGCACTACAGCCCTAGAAGAAGGAGCATGTATCCATGGTCCTGTGGAATTATTTCCCAGTTCAAATCTCCCAAAACTCAGGGTTCAAGCATTCCTGACCTAAGAACTATACTAGTTGGATCAATGGAAAGAAGTCTCAGAGATGGTAATGTGATACCAGAAGAAAGTAGTATGAAAATACTTGAGGGGAAAATTACTACTTAATATCTTCTAGTACTAATACACTATGAGCTTAAAAATCTAATCTAGATTAGATTTAACATTGGAGATTAGAAAACATACTAAACACATTTGAATGAGTCTCCCAAATTGTTCTTTGATCAAAAGCAAAGATCATGGCCTCCATTACTTCTCACAAAATGATGCCCAAACCCAATGGCTTTCCCAAGGCTTTCTTAATTAACCACAACAGTCCCATATTACAATAACCCCTTGTATTGCCTAAAGAGTTGTAGAATCAGGAATTGAAAATTATCTAAAGATTATACACTCATATGCTACATTTTCCACCTGAAACATTCTAAAAAATGTTACTTATACTGCCCCCTTCCTTCTCAGCCAAGCCCCTTTACTGTGAGGACAAATCCCTAGCAAAAGCCCAGACATACAGCTAGTATGATCTTTTCAGGCCTGCACAAGATTTGAATGAAAAGGAAAACCCAAATCAATCTGTGTTAAAATACCAAGTGTTAACAGAATTAACAGGACAAGATGAGCATTGGGATCACTGGATAGAAATTGTTCTTTTCCCCTGTTAAGTAGTCCAACCACCATTACTTGCAAAGCCCAGAGCAAGATCGATTCTATGACCCTATATTTGATTCTAAACCATATATCTAAATATTTAAAAGTTATAAATCATGCTAACAAATACACCTACAAAATGATATAAGACCAGGTTTGTATTTAGAATTTAGAACTACTCACAATTTTACACTAGAAACTAGAAGCATGACAAGCCTCAGTTTCCTGGAATGAAGTATCCACCTTCTTGCTTCTTTTCTCATTCTTTATGGTGTTCCAAGGTTGGACAGACTCTGTGTACATGGAGGGCAGAACAGTCCTTCATCAACAGCTTCCCCATGGCCATTGTCTGAGAGCTACCATGGGGAAAAGTCTATATAGCCCAGGAAATGGCCATACAGTGATCTCAACCATAAAATCCAGCCTCTTTCAGGTACTAGCGCACTCAGAGGAGCATGTTTTCATGATCTTGGAGAATCCTTGCCCAGCACAAGTCTCTCAAAACACAAAGTTCATGGAAATGACCTTACATTCTTTGCCTAAAGGCTGTATCAGATCAATGGAAAGAAATCTCAGAGACAGGCACTAGATCCTTCAAGTAGTATTAAATGCTTATTATATGCCAGGTTCAGGGCATGTAAAGAAGAAAAGACATTGCTCTTTCCTTGGAAATACTCATAACTTAATGGAAGAACTAAGCTAAACACTATGCATAATATAATTGCATAATGAAATGCAGGTGGATGTCCAAGTAAAAAAGTTCAACTCCAAAACTAATTTTCTCAGATATATTTTTTCTGCGGAACACATAAATACAATTTTTCTGCTTTGAAGCAAAGAACTGCTTCTTAAAATCTAGCAATTCATCATTAGCAATTCATCCTTCATCCCACAGGGGTACCAGTGTCAGGCTGGCCGTCACCTCATGCAGTGTTGTAAACCAGCATTCCAGCTCAAGGAAGAATGCTCACAGCAAGAAAAGTTTCACAAAATCGGTGACTACTCAATGTCAAGCTAAATTTTCAGGTGTGATATCTCATTCTACCTATTCCATACCTCCGATATGGCACACATAGCATTATAAATTATTAAATCACACATTGCGTCATTCATTATATTAGAAGTATTTAGAAGGAAAAGACTTTATTTCTGTAACATTTAGCAAAAGGCTTGATCTTAGAGGATGCCCCTTTAACACTTGCTGAATGAATTTCAATTAAGTTTACACAAAATAGACTCTATTTTGAATGTAGTTCCATAAAAAATTTTATTTAATACAGTATAATTTTCTGATGTAATTATCCATGTTTTTTTCTTTCATTAGTTGTCAGAAGCACAATATTGTGTAATATTCACAATATGCATATCTGGATATGTGAGAAACAAACAGGAAGTTAATTAACTTATTAACTATTTGCTAACTTCCTAAACAAATAGGAAGTTATCTACACTAGTCTTTTTTTTCTTTTTTTTTATTAGCTGCACATGACAATACAATGATCTTGACATATCATACATTTGAATTAAATGGGGTATAATTTCTCATTTTTCTCAGTGTACAGGTTGCAGAATCACATTGGTTATACAGACACGTATATACATACAGCAATACTAGTGTCTATTTTATCCTGCTGCCCTTCCTATCTCCCCTTCCTCTCCCCTCCCATCACTTCTTTCTACCCGAAGGCAAAGAGAAGGTAAGACTTGCAAGACTTATACATTTACCAGGAAGTATTCAGAAGTCACCCTCATATGTCCCTCTCAAAATGTGGGTGTTGACGCTCTCATCCCTAGCATCTTGTTTGGAGATAGTGTCCTCAAAGACGTAACTGAGTTGAAATGAGGTCATTAGGATGAGTCCTAGTCAAATAGACAGGAGTAGTAAAGGGAGGGGAGAGGGTATGAGAGTAAGAAGGAGAATAGAATGAATTGGACATTATTACCCTGTGTACATATATGATTACACGATTGGTGTGATTCTACAACATGTACAACCAGAGGAATGAGAAGTTATACTCCATTTGTGTAGACATATCAAAATTCATTCTACTGTCAGGTATAACTAATTAGAAAAAATCAAAAAATATGACTTTTATAAAAGGGGAAATTTGAACACAGAGACACACATAGAAGAAAGGTAAGGGGAGTAGTACAGGAAGAAGACAGCCCTACTTAAAACCAAGGAGGGGAGCCTACAGCACATCAGATTCTCCCCGCACAATCCTCAGAATGAATCAACCCTGCTGAGGCCTTGATGTCAGACTTCCTTCCCCCCAAACTAGGAGACACTCATTTTGATGCTCATTTTGGGGTATTTTGCCCTTGCAAATAATATACTAAGCATCTAATAAATGTTGTTATAATTTTTTTATCACTGCTGCATTCTGAAGAGTGGAATCATAGACGACCAGTGAAAAGTCATAGAAAACATCTGCATGTGCCAAAAAAAAAAGCAACTACCCAGCATTGGCTTTATGAAACTTAAGTTTAAAAGCTCTATTTATATATTCAGGAGTCAGCAAACAGGTTCTGTTGGCTTTTTTTTTTTTTTTTTTTTTTTTTTGGTTGCCCACTTATTTTGTCATTTCCTATCTTCTTTTGGAATTTGCAATTTTCTTCCTTCTTTGTTAATAGTTTAGCCCCAATTACCTTTTTCCTAATCACAAATATAAAAACAGAGATGGTTAATACCATGTTCCACTTGACCCTTTAGACAAAGTAAATCAGAATGAAAGTTTCTATTTATTCAGAGGCAGCATGTATATAATCACATTCAGGCTGCCCTTCAGATTTTTCTCATTCCAATGGTTCTTCAGCATGCAGTAAAAACATGCACTGAGAAACTGTGCTTCAAGAAAAATATTTTGGAATGCCTTCTCAGAACTCTTTCATGTTCAACAATATTTAATGCTTTAGAAGACACAGATCAGTTTGTTAAAAAGGGGATTATATGAGGGCTCCTATCAGCTTCCATCCAGGCAGCTTTTTAACTCACCTATTTTATTACATGATGTCTCTCAAATTTGCTGGCACAGTTTATATTTCTATCTACCCTGCATGTAAACAAAATGATTATGTCCAATGTTACTAAAAATAATCATATGAAACATCATTAGCAGCCAGAAACTAGGGTTCATTACTCGACAAAATGGAATTACATCTTATAAGATATTCTTTATAATAAAATATTTCTAAGAACATTAATTCCCCAATAAATATTGAACAAGGGGATACCAATAACCACAGTTTGCATGTGCATATAAATACTTGTCACAAAGTCTTAGTAAATTTCTAAGCTTTAAGAAACTCTGCAGTATAACACCACAAAATTATAAAAACATTACTTGAAAGCAATCCTTATAGAGATTTTTTCATACTTTTTTTAAGTTTGAAGAACAAATTTTTTAGTTCTTGTTTATGTCACTGTGCAGATGGTTAATTTTGACTGAAATTTTAAAACTAAATAAAGCAATTATTATTCAAAATGCAAAATAAATGGAAATAAGTTTTCAAATGAAGTCACTTTTGCATTTATAAGCATTTATACTTCTGGAGTTATGGAAGTGTTAAAACTTCACTAAGTCTTTGGGGACACTGTGTTATTAAATGTTATTTTACATGTCTTTTTCTCCATTTTGTTTTGTTTTCATGGAAGGAAAATATTTATTTTTCAGTTTTGAATGTAGCACATCCCAGCAGATATATTTTATAGTTACCAATTAAAAGATGTTGTTCAGCAACTACCCTGCATAATAAACCAACTTTGTCTCCTACCACACATCAAAGTGTAATTCTTTGAAATTCCTCAGATGTACTCATCATCAGACTGTAACCCTGAGGCTTCATTGAATTTGTTTATGATTTGTGTATTATTATTGCTTAGGGCCCAGCTTAAAATTTCGATAAAGTGAGATTTCTTCCATTAAGAGTATTGCAAAATAGAGATCAAAGGCATAATAATTTTACTCCACAATCTGTACGATCTAACTTGGTTTATGATTAAAGAATGATTTTAATTCTCAAACTTTTAAACTTTATTAAATGTTGTGGTAATGCATTGAATAAATTCCAGACCTACATAAATACACAGGCAGCTGTTTGTAATTTGCATTTTTATCAGTTTTGAAAGAGCACAATGTACTTCCTGCATCTTATTTTCAGAATTTGCATTTTATCATCTTTGGCTATCCAGTATATAGTATGGAGTACTTGAATATCTCATTCTTTGAATTTTCATTGTTGATTGTAAATCAGATGATGGCTGGCACTTATCTCTTTTCTCATTTTTCTCTTCTCTCAACCTCCAAGTTTACTTGCTACCATTTCTTCTTGGCTCTAATAATAGAATACACAAAATATTTTATTTTCTTTTCCAGCCTTTTTCAGGACTTCAATAATCATATTTCCTTTCCTAATTACTTACCATAAAATCTAAAGGCAAAAAATTAAGCTTTTGCTTTTACTCATAAATTTTCAAAATGTCATTCAAACTTCATCAAATTCTTTTCAGTGCTTACTGAGTATTGAATTTAGAGGGAGGAAGAATGGAATGGAGATAATACTATAAATAAGTCTGCACTCTGAGATGTTCACAATGAACAGAATGAACATTCCATCATATGGAGACAGGCACTGCCATTCATGCCAGCTATAGCCCTATCAGAAAGGACATGTGGCCTTGAGGAAAAGCTGGCAATGAGAATGATGTCTCTAGTTGCCTTCAGCTCCTGGCCCTGATTCCCACAGACACTCAACAATTTCCTCTCCTTCTGCATTGTCCTCATAGAATCCAACAGCATTTTCCCAAAAGGCTCCTCTCACCCATTTACACTTCTCTGGCCTTGGCTGCCAGAGCCTTAGATGAACAGACTGGTGGCAGCTTGTGTTTTCTGCCTCCTTCCCTCTAGCAGTCCATCTGTCCCCTGGGAAATATTGAAATTGCTGTTCTGTGCCCTAGCAAGAACATATGGGGGAAAAAACACAAGCTAATCTTTCTCTTCATATTTTTTCATGACAACAATTGGAAAAGATAAGTTCTGGAGTTACCTATTTCCCAATCAAAAGCAAATAAGAAAACAAAATTTATTTTATGATATATTGTTAACTTTATAAACTAATTTATGACATCCATTTAATTTCTAGAAACTTAAGTCCCTGCATTCTTACTGATGTGGAAAATGTATCCAGCTCTTTTCACAAAAATTTAGTCCAACCCAAGTGATTTCTTAGTCACTTCATTTTCATATTAAGTCACACTTATATTTAAAGTTTTTTCTCAGGGGTTTCCTCCCTACCCCACCTCTTTGCTGTTGATACTAATTTCTGGTATTGGGACAAAGGGAAATGTCTGCTGCTCTGTGACAGCTAGGAAGAGAATATAATTTCAATAGGCTTGACTTGCCTGGGTCTTAAATGGAGGTTCCTCAAACTTTAATGTGTACCTAATCAACTGGAGATGTTATTAACATACAAATTCTGACAAAACAGGTCTGATATGGAGATTCCACATTTCTAGCAAGCTCCCAGGTGATATCATTACAGTCGGTCCTCAGACCATACTTTAATTAACAAGGTGGTGATGCTGGGCTTGGTTTCTACTGATCTCTGGCAAAGACCATCAATTGAGATTATAGCTTCGTATCAACCCCCCACTCCAATTGTACTCAACAATAAGAACATCTTTCTGATTCCTCCCCCAATTCTTGTATGACTCATGTTTATCTGGGATGGGTAAGGAGAAAGCAATTGGGATACAAGAGTATTCATTGGAACTGGAAAGGGGTCAGGGAGACTACATCCTTTAATATTCCAAATATCTCCCACTCAGAAGGAAACCATAGGAGAAAACGCTGTATTCTCAACAATTGCTAATTTCACTCAAGATGAGAAAATGCTGTATTCTCAACAACTGCAAATTTCACTCAAGATGAGAAAATGCTGTATCTCAACAATTACTAATTTCATTCAAGATATTCATCTTTATCTCCTTCCCCGACCCCAAATTAAATGCCATCATTACTTGAAAAACAAAGCTAAAAGAAAATATAGTCACTTAAATAGCCCTGCAACAGAGTTATTTTACAGAACATTATAATTTGGGAAAAGATAGGCAGGAAATAAAGACACTTGTTTCCAGTGTATAATATGTACATAGATCTAAGAACTGAATCACAGTTGTAGTCAAAAAAGTTTTCAAGAACTTACAGTTCAGTTATCACTTTGGGAAAGGGAAAATGTCTATTCTGGATGTGTTCTGGTTCCTTCCAGGAAGCACTAATAAAAGAGCTTATAGATTTCAGACTATTTTGAAAATTCTGGGATACTTGTATAGATAAGAGCTCTATGTCTGAAACTTTTTTTTAAAGATTCAGTTGTCTGAGAAGTAATGAAATTTTATTCTGTGTAGTTTTCCAAATCTCCTGCCCACTCCCTTTCAAGCTAAGAAAAGACAGAAAGCTATTTAACAAAAGATCAACCTCAAGTCAGGACTCCTACAATCCTCTGTCCTGAGGAGGTTCCTGGGATCCCCAATTCCCTCATATAGCACAAAGTACTACCAGGTGGAAAGCTCAGTCACTTGGCACGTTCTGGCTGAGAAAATTCATCTTGGATGCCCTGTCATCCAAATCAGTCTATATTTGTCTATGGTAGATATATAGTAAGGCTTTGCCTCTTATTTGTGCACAATATGGGTTTAATATGTTTGTCTTGTAGTGTAGCAAAAAATACATCTAAACATTATATACAACTGCTGCACCTACTATTCCCGTTGATAAGGAAAATAATTATATCAAAAGTTTTTCTGATAACAGGCAAAGAGAGGGCGGAAATGTAGCTCAGTGGTAGAGTGATTTCCTAAGTATGCATGAGGTCCTGAGTTAAAAAAAAATTGGCTAAGAGGAACACAATAAAACAAGGTAAAATTAAATTGTTAATAGACAAGAGAACTTCAAAACTCCAAGTAACTAAGCGTGCATATATATCTTGAAAGTTGTATTCATTTAAATTTTTCTCTAAAATATTTCTTGAACCTAAAAACTTGTCATTCATTTTCAGAATCACATGATACCGTAAAGTAAATATTTACCTGGATATATTTTTTCAGTTTTTGAATAAGGTTTTGAAAAAGGAATTCGTTTTCGCCAGGCTGAACCATTATATGAAGTTGACATATATTTGTCTGAAAAAATAAAAGAAGACTGCTACTAAATATTCTGTAACTTTAAAATCATATTCCAAGGGTGTTTCAAAGTTACAAACATCTCAACAGTGAAGCTATTCTCCAAATATTTCATTTTACCGTTTCGAAGCTAAGGCATCAGGGATATAAATGAGACCACTTAAGCTATCACTGACCATGGTTATGGATCTCTTAATTGACTATCCCATTCCTCAAATAAGGTTCTCTCCCATGAGGCAAGCTGGAGAAGAAGGTGATGTCTGGAAACAACCAAAATATTTCACTGCCTTGCTTTATTGTAATTTAACATAAAATCTTGCTACTTTTGTAGAGCTTTATTTTTTTTTTAAATGTGGTACAGCCCAAGTCATGTTTCCTTCCATGAATTGACTTCCAACACTTATATTTGTGTTTGCATGTGTTACTATGAAGCTGTGGTTCTCAAAGCATGGTTGGTAACAATAAAAAGAATTGGCTTTTTCCCCTTGTTGACATTTGTATTAATGATGTAAAACCAAAAATATCATAGAGTATAATTACTGGCACCTTCACAAAAATCTAGATCCTAGCAACAAACTGTTCTGTTACTTGTAGTCTTTTCAGTCACCCACTTAGAGTAAAGTAGGAATAAAATAATTTTATATTATTTTTAATATATTATTTATTATTTTATTATTATATTATTATTATTATAAAGAAAACTAAGGGGCAGTTTCACCTAAGAACTGACATCCATATGTCAGTTTATTCTAAAAATGAATAGAAAAATACTTTAAAGCTAACTTCTTATTTAAATTGTTGAAGAATCTAAGAATCTAAGATTTTCGAAAGTACGTAACATTTGAAACTTTACCAACGACACTGTGAACATGGAGAGACAGAAACATGAAATTAAAGAAATTTAAGTGGCGTTTTTTGTTAGATTGAGAAAAATGAAAACCAACTTCAAAACAGCAAAATTCCTCTGAGACAGGGAGAAAAGAGATTTGGTTCTCTATCCCCTGTGGCCTTGTACTTCCTGACATACACTATGACTTTGCCTATTACATGATGAAATGATTTAGAAGCAATCTGTGCATGGTGGGAGAGATGAGAGGTTGTCAACAATATTGCAGTTAACCCCCAAAGTAACCCTTTCAGAAAGTAATCATGAAGGCCTAAAGAATAGCCTGACAGTGATAACTGAACAATGCAGTTAGTGGAACAAGAAAATGTCAACCATTAAAAAACAATCCCCCCTGGTGAAATGAAGCCGTCCAGGGGGAACAAAGTACAGTGTTCTGAGGCATAACTCCAGGGAGGTACCATGTCAAGTCATCTGCACCCAACGTGAGTTGTCTTCCATAGCCTTTAAATCATGTGCATGACTGCACAGGGAAGAAATCCTCCCTCTCCTTTCACATGTTATGATGACAACCCAGAAAAAGAAGAAGGGTATAGTAGTGAGGATTAGCCAATCCATCAGGAAATTCCATGGGAATGCAATCACAGACACAGTAAACCACATCAGTCAAGAGACTCACCTGAACAGAGGTTGAGTTTGGGTTCCTTGTTAACATCAGCTTTATGGTAGGATCCATTCGGGGGTCTGCTGCGGGGCGGTGCATTCAGTGGGACAGTCCTGACAGCATCTCTTTGAACGTGGATATAAGCTGAATTCTCAGCATTTCGGTTTTTATTATTATGATGGTAACTCATTTTATTTTTGGGATTGGGGACCTGTACAGCTATAAAACAAAAGTGAGGGATAAAACTGGCTTCACATCCATAAAAAGTATATTGTACTTTTAGTATTTGATAATATAATGGAAGGCAACACAAGCTAAAAGAATTAAGTTTAGAGGAGTTAGGTTGATGTCTAACATTTATGGTACATGACAGTAAGCTGTTTTCCACAAAGAACATATTTGATATCTAACCACTTTTTAAATGACAATTTAGAAACATGAAATATATTGACCCTTTACCTCTCCGCATTCCAGAGCCAGGAAAGTTCTTTGGTTCATCATAAATCCATTTTCTTTTTTTCACACCTTTAAAATGAGGCTTCCTCACTGGCTGGACATCATTCACTTAGAGAAGATACAAATTTTTACAGTTTTTAAAGAGATTGTTTCATGTGAAAGTTACTGTAGGTGTTAATTAGATATCTGTGCAGTCAAAAACCAAGCAAGAAAAAAAAAATGGACCACCCCAATACTTGACTTTTTAAAACAAAGGGTGATATTTACTGTTAAGTGACACAAAACAAACTATCTTGTAAATGGATGACAAAATCTTCAACAAGCAGATTTCCTTAAAAAAAAAAAGCTTCCTTCCAAAGGCCTGTGTGGGTTCTTTTAAAAGAACATAAAAATGCATCCCAAATATAAGTTTCATTTTTATAGTGCTATTTTTAAGTAATTTTTTCAACATAAATCTTTTTGTATTCTTTTAGTCCAAAAGCCTTTTAAAGTCTTAAGAAGTTGAGTATACACGTGATTTGGTCAAACTACTGAAAAATCAGAATTTGTAAATACTAAATTCATAAATTTTTCACTTTTTACTTGCATCTTTTTACATCAAAGTTTTACATGAGTTTTTAATTTTCTGGGAATTTCTAAGTTAAATATTTCCAGGGAAGCTTACAATCATTTTGTAGATGGAGACATTCTGTTATTCACAAGTGTCTACTGAGCAAAGGAAATGAATATCAATCACACTGTGTAGATTACACTTGCTCTCTACAGTAGACTGATAAACCTGTCTTTGCCCTAGCTCTCAACCTCAGTTTAAGTTTTAAGCCCTCAATGAAGCTCTGATTTACTGCCTCCTCCTCAATATCATGTCCTGCCTCTGTTTCCAAGCTCTCAGGCCTGGGAGTTAGAAATTGTATTTTTAACAAGTGCCACTACACCAAACATGGTTTCCTAGGAAAAGGCATAATTGTTCCCCTTCAGTGTCTCACTGGAAACCAAAATTATTTTAGGGGTTCAAGAAATGAAATAAGGGCCAGAAGGAAACAAGAAAGAAATCAGGAAGATTCACAAGTCTTAATGTATAAAGAGAAATAGTTCAGAGTACTGAATAGCAAGAATAAACAAAATCAGGAAAAACAATCCAAAACCCAATGTATTGCCAATATATTTCCCTACATGGAAAATCGTAAATGTTATATACTAGTGAATCTTCTGAAAGTAGTATGTTATTATTTTAACGTCTATATTAAACTAGTGGGAAAGCATAAAATTTACTAGGACCTACTTCACGATTCATTGTTAGAATTAATACAGGAATACTTTGTCCTTAATTCTCAGTCCTGAATAATTTTCAAACCATCTCTTTTTTCCTTTTTAAAATTCTATTTCAAATAAGCAAAACAAATCCACACTAAGACACATATATTTAAGGCCTAAAAGTGATAGAGCTAATGTCTCACTTGAAGAGGGGTCCTCTCTGCACTTCATACTGATATTCTCAGTAGCATTTAATACATGCGTTGTAGGTACTAGTCGGGTAGTTAGGGAACGCTTTGGATGAGGACTGTCCTTGTTATCTTTTAAAGCAAATTAAAAAAATAAAATGTCAATATTAGTAAAAGAAGCATTTCCGTTGGTATTTCAGTTTTCAAACATTATATGGGCACACCTCTTTAGAAATATAAATGTATATTAATTTTTAGAAAGTGTCATTAAAATTTCCTAGTTGCCAGACTGTACCTCAAATATTACTGATAAAACTCTGGAATGATATGCATTATTCTTCCATACATAAATAACATAATAGTGGCAATCTTTTTAATGTTTGCATGCAAAAGAACTAAAAGGTTGTTAATTTTACAAGTGGGTCCATTTATAATTGATTTTCTGAAAAAATAATTTAAATGTAACAACTTTTATTTGCTCTATACTTTGGAGTGGGACTATCCAATTAGCTCTCTACAATGATAAAAATGTTCTGAATTTATGATGTTCAATATGGTAGCCACTAGCTACATGTGACTACTAAACACTTGAAATGTAACTGAAAACTGAATTTTTAATCTTTTTAAATTTAATTAATTTAAATGTAAACAGTCATATATAACTGATGCCTCCCATATTAGTATAGTTTTTAAAGAGTTTCTTTGATAAATTGGACAAAACTTTTCAAACTCTGATCAGAAAGGTAAAGAGATTAACATGACTTTTCATTAAAATATTTTAACACAAAAACTTTATTCTTAGAGGATATTTAATAGTCAGCAAATAAAGTAGATGAAATGGGTTTACATTTTATAATAATTATAGAAAATGTGAATCCCTCTAATTTGAGGTTAGTGGTACATTTTGGCTGGGTCTAAGAAAGGTGCTCAAGCAGAGAGGCTCCCAAGTACAGTAAAAGCAGCATAGAACTATTGAGGTTAGATTTTGTTGTTTCTCTCAATTATTTATAAACTACAGTTGGCAATGATCACACTCTAAAAAAAATTTAGTCATTCTGCTATAAGTTGGGAAAAGAAAACTGAAAAAGGGTGTGGTATTATATTCTAAGATATAATCAATAACTTTAGAGATAGCAAGGCTCCTAAAAATTATGTAGCCCAACAGGCTAATTTATTAGAGTAGGAAATTGAGGCTAAAAATGTTTAAATTCCAAGGTTAGACAATTAGGGACGGAGCCAGGACTGGAACCTCACTCCTACTCAGTGGATGCTGTGATTTATTACTTTCCCCTCTTATACTGGTTTCTATAACAATCAAGCTTTATGTTTAATTTACCTATCCAAATTACAAATGGGTCAATATTATTGAATGATTCATTACCTTTATTATTTGAACATTTTGGTGTGGTGATTTCCTTCTCTTCACTTAAAGCTTCACTTTCATCTACTCCAAGAAATATGATCCTTTGTGGAACATAACAGTCACCTCCTAAGACAAAAACTTACTGTTAGAAACAACAAATGGCAAAAAGTGATACAAAGTTACCTTTCAACACAAGAATATCCTCCACAATATCCCTTTGTCCACTTTTGTTTAAATACTTCAATGATGCCATCCCTATTCTCTACATGTATCAAAAATGCTTACATGAATACATAAGTATTAATGTGTAGGTATATCTGAATACCCGATATATAAACTTACATATAGAAAATTGCAATACAATGTACATATTCCACAAAATTAATTCCCCTTTAACTTATAACAATCTTTTACAGCTACTCAGAGTAAATACCCATAGTTGCTTTAAATATTACTTACATACAAAATTTTCAGATCCTTCACCACACAAGTTACCCTTTCTTAAAATCAAATATTTATTTCAAATAACCTTCTTTAAAATAACACCCATATCTGGACTAACCTGTGGAAAAACCAGTGGAAGTAATAGAATAACAGCTGATATTTATGGAGCATTTTTCTATGTGTCAGACCCTCCACTGAGTACTTTCAATGACTCATCACAATTAATTATATTCCTATACTACTCTTAATAATTCAATGTAGACTTACCTTAGCTATTTGATAGTGGAAACATATTACTGAATTTTTTTGAAACATTGAGGGCAAAAAAAAATCACTTTTATCCCCTCACAAACTATATCATGTCAGGTCTTTCCCAATTTGAAGTCACCATTAAGGTCTTGAACCTAAATGTAAGACTTTATGTTTATCACTGCTTTTTTATCTTGAAAGATTTGGCTCATTGTTCTATCATATTAACTTCCAGCATCTGCAAGTTTTCCAAACATGTCTCTGTTAACCCAGTCACTCAATTTTTCAATATATTTAAACATACAATTATTTATTATATAAGTATTTTCTGAATTCACACCATGTGCCAGATATTCTGCTTCAGAAAATTATCTGTGGTAATTGATTATACTTGGTTCTTGGCCTCATGAAGCTTACAACCAAACAATGATAAAAATTTCAGAACAGAATTTGGTTTCTTCCATGAGCAAATGGCTTGTATAAGAAGAACTTTCCTGCCAAAAGCAATTACAAAATATCCAAAACAGATTGGAAAACAACCCACTGCACAGAACTGTCATGCCTGAGAGCAACAGAGGCACACATGTAAATTTCACTTTTCCTTGACCCTGACTTTCTCCTCTTTTTCCATGAAGATATTTCTAATTCATCATGCAGGGAAATACATTCCAAGCAGAAAGTGACTAACCAACTACTAAAGAGAAAGAGTCCAAAGTTCAGGTGGCACAGTGGCTTCAACCTGGGGAGAAGTCTGACAAAGGTAAAAAGAGCAAAGAAGCACCCTTGAAAAACACAGACTCTTTGCTTCCATATACAAAGTGGGACCCCAGAAAACTAGCAAATGAGCATCCAGGAGGCTAATGAACTGGTCAGAGATGTTGGCAACTGCATAGCACTTTGGAGGCAAAATTTGGAGTTCAAGCTTCCCCAGAGTAGAGAGATCTTGGCAAACAAGGAGGCTCTCATTAGAAACCTAGAAATGTAATGTCTTAGGAATAAGGGTCTTGCCCTCAGAATAAGGACCTTATCTCAAAAGAAAAAGCAAATAGTACATAATCTACTACCATAGCCTAAAACCAAACCCTGACATATCTGAGGTGTCCTGCTTATTCATAGTTTAGCTGCCTGCGGGGGGGGGAAAAAAAAAGTCTCCCTGTAGGAAAACAACCTCATTCATACTCTACATATCATTATTATCCACAATGTTCCACATGTAATTAAAATTAGAATGTACATTAAGAAACAGAACAATTGACCAAAAACCAGAAGATGAAGTGTATCCTAATAGGGTACAACAGAAAGTTAGAAAAAATAATGACTAATATCCAAAAATGACTGATGGGGAATTTAATCAGACAATTCACACAATTATCAAATAGAAAGTACAAATTTAGTACATGGAGTTAAAAACAGATGAAGAGGATTACTGAGCAGGACAAGAAGTTAGCAGAGGGGCTGGGGCTGTGGCTCAGGGCTAGAACACTCACCTCGCACGTGTGAGGCACTGAGTTCAATCCTCCACACCATGTAAAAATAAAGTAAAGGTACAATTAAAAAAATAAACAAAAAGAAGTTGGCAGAAAGGATCCAAATTTACCCAGTGAAATCAACAAGAAAATGATACTTTAAAGTGGGCTAGAGATGTTAGAAATACAACTTGGCAAAAGAAGAAGTCAAAATGGACAATAAATCCACGAACACGTGTTCAACATTATTAACAACCAGGGAAATCCAAATTAAAATCACAATGTGAGATCACTGACAAACCACCAGAGTAGCTAAAATCTGAAAATACTAAGTGTTGGTGAGGATATAGAGCAAGTCTTCTCCCCCCCTCCAAAATAATGAGTGCATATGCCTTTAGAAGACATGTAAATGAATGTTCACAGAAACCACACACTGGAAAAAATTTCCAGCAAACCCCTATTATCAGTACTCTTGGGACTTTCATGGTTTTTCACAAACACAAGTAGAGGGGTAAAAGAATTTGTTATGGGACCCACACATTCCTAGATGAGGTCTAATAAGCTGTTAGGCTAAGTCTTTTTGTCTTAGTTTTCATGCAGAGATGAGTAGAGGATGGAGACATTAGGGGGCACAGCACATCATGGACAAGAATTTAGCTCTAGGGCAGGTGGGGGGATTTGAATTCTAGTTCCAACATCTTTTAGTGAGGACAGTCTCAGAAGGGTCACCTAATGCTTCTGAACTTTGTTTTCCATTTGATTAAAAAAAGAAAATAGACTCCACCAGCATTAGTTATTTCTATAACTTAATAGAAATTATTTTAATCCAGAAAGATACATATGTATATATGTGTGTGTGCACACATGTGTGTATTCACATTTCCCCTATAACCAGTGGTTTAATATTCACTAATTCAGTGTTCATTTCAACTTTATAGAATATAACTATATACATAATAAGAATCAACTGCATATATGTGTATTGACAGTGTGTCTCTGTGTGTATGCACATATAATATGTTATATATGTATATGTATACTTATTATCTCTCATTATATATACTCACATGCACACACATGGGTGTATATACACCCACATACACACATCTGTATACATATAGAAATTTACACAGCAGTCTAAAAGAGCTACTGTAACAATGAGCAACATAGATCAGCCTCATACAACTAATGATAAATAAAAGAATTCAAACTAAAAGAGTACAAACTGTACATTTCCACTTCTGTAAAGGTCAAGAAATGCAAAATTAACCTATGGTACTGACATCAGATTAATAGTTACAATTAAGAGGGGACCCTTGACTTGGAAAGGAGAAGCTCTCTGTAGTACCACAAGCATGGTTATATATGGATGCATTTGCATGTAAAATTTTATTGAGCTATATACCAGTAGAGTTACATACTTTATTAAATTCAAAGCTCAATAAAACATTAAAATAATAAGATTAAAGTGTTTTCCTTCAAATTGAATATTGACTAATCAGTCATAACTTTAAATTTTTATCCTCTTCCTCTGAAGGATATTTTATCAATTTGGAGGCTTAAATATGTTTATGTTGTTCTCAATACCCAGGAGATTCTTCTGTCTGGGAACACACAGACCATTATAATGCTTAAAGAATCAACAGGTCTGACTATGACAGGGCTCAGGCTGGGGCTCAATGATAGCGCACTTGCCTGGCATGTGTGTGAAGCACTGGGTTTGATTCTCAGCACCATATATAAACAAATAAAGGTCTATCAACAACTAAAAAAAAATAAAAATAAAGAATATCCTGAAATAAGGAAACCCATTATCCCAAATGACAGAATCTTAACATTCTTTTGGAATGGCTGTTCAATCGCTTATTGCTCTCACATTATTATTATTAAACAGAATAATAAAAGTACAATGACAGTCTCACATTTTCTAAGACCCAATTAAGTAGGAAATACATTTCTTGTGTCACAACATAAAGGAAAGTTTATTTTGTATGTGAAAACATCACTTTACTAGTAGTAAAAAAATAACCTTTTAACAAAAAGTGTCATATGATTTAATAATATTTCACCAAAATGTACAACTAAAGCTAGTTGGATGCAGTGGGTCCGAATTTTGTACTCTTCATTTACAGTTAAAGCTTATTGCTTCAAGAAATCCAAATGACATTTTTAGACTGAAACTACTGCAGACATAAGAAAGGAAAGAATCAAACTGTTGGCACAAGGAAAAAAGAATTGACAGAAGAAAATGACTAAAAATGTCTGAAGCTGGAACTGCAGAAAATATCACCAATGTGCTTGAGATGCACTGGTCCTTACCAGTACCTTCTAAACTCCTTCCTGTTCCTCACACATTCTTCCTCCCAGCCACAAACTTTTTCCTTATCCAAAAATCTCTGTATCTTTTTGTTAAAGCTTAGAATTTTCTGTCAGAGGAAGGATTTTCTGAAATGCTTATGCTAAAAGGCAGGTTCAAAATGTTTAAGTTACAGTACACAATTAGGATGTGATGCCTTGGCACAGATAAAATACATATGTATATTTAAATACATCTGTCTTGACATAGCCTAACTCAAAGGATTTATTAGGGCACTCTTGTGTTTATAGTTCTATGATAATATTGCACGTGCTTAATTTTGTACTCTTCATTTACAGTTAACATTCTTTTGGAATGGTTGTTCAACCAGCTTATTCCTTTTAATGGTTGTTCAACATGCTTAATATCTGAATTCGTTATAGCCAGAAGTTGAACCTACACACACACACACACACACACACACACACACACACACAAAATCAGTTCTAATAAAAATACAAAAAAAAAAAATGAATGTCTTGCACAATGAATATAAATTTCTAGAGACATTTGTTAGAGATACAAGACTTTGAAAGCATTTGATTTTCAAACATACCTCCAACACCCTACATTACACATGAAAAAGACCAAAAAACAAAATGACACAAAATTTCCTGTGGTGATATATATTCAGAATCATCTAGTTACAAATTAACTCACCTCCATTTTCTAGAGTAGCAATGTCAGTCCTTGGTTTCCTATCCAATGATGTTTTTATCTCACCTTGCCTTTCAAATAGGCTAAATTTTGTTGGAACTGTAAGACCATCCCCTAGAACCAAGGAGGAAAAGAAATAGTCACCCCAGGAACCAGTAGGTGAGTAAGTAAGAAGTCAATGATAGAATTCATGATGAAAGTAAATAGATTCAAAGCTAACACAGGGCTGGGTATATAGCTCAGTTGGTAGAGGTGCAAGCATCTCATGTACAAGGCCTTGGGTTCAATCCCCAGCACCTCAAAAAAAAAAAAAAAAAAAAAAAGCTAATACAACCGTTGTTTGCATTGTGATCTGGTGAAAAATATATAAATACACAAGTTTTAAGCAAACACTGTAACTGTCAACAAAGCAGCAAACAAAATAATTATCCTATTTGTATTACTAATCAAATGGCAATTTAAAAAATTTAAATAAATTAACACTATTGTGTATACATAATGTTTATGCATAAGGATTAGCTAAAACTATTTAAAAATTTAAAAATCTTTTAAAGCATAATTCAAAGCAAAATACATTTAAGTGGATTTTTAATCTTACATTTTTAATATTTATTGCTAACTTGTTTTTTTTTTCCCTTGTCTGAAGTGCAGGCCTGCAATCTGTTCCTCCTCAGATATTTCCCATATTCTGCCATCTGTTTGATGGTTCGTTGCTGCCACCTACTGCCATATTTTCAAATAGTGTGCCCCTTACAGATTAGCAAGTAGGTAGTTTATCCTGTACTTTCTTATAGTCATCTTGATCCTTAGACATTACCACATACACCTCTCTCTCTCTCTCTCTCTCTCTCTGTACCTCTCTTTCTCTTCCTCTCTCTCTCCTCTCTCTCTCTCTTCTCTTTCTCTTCCCCCACAGGAACAGGGAGGCATTCACTTCTCTCACTTCTCTCCTACTCCTACAAAATGTGTTTTTAAGCTTACCCTAAATGCAAATGCAAAAGAACCATGTAAATACATGACATTCATGGATTTCTCTGAGTTCCTGGTTTTGTATCCAGAACATAATGCTCTTCTTATCCTGCTTCAAGGGGAAAATGTTCAATAACAGCAAAGTCAGCTTCACCACACCAAAGGAAAAGTTCCATGAAAGACAGAACCTAAGAATTCTGCCCACCAGAATTGTACTAAAATTGTTTGGTATATAGAACATATTCATTTAATAAACAAATATGCCTTGCTCTGTCACCCTATTATTCTGTGATGCCCTTTTTTACTTTCTTGAACTTGGTTATCTTTTTCTGTTTAGAAAAAAATATAGACCTATTTCACAGGGAGATTTATTTCACAAATAAGATTGTAAAAGCCAATGGCTCACAGGATTACTGCATGAGGTGTGTAGTGTCACCATGTGTTTATGAAGTCTATCTATTCTGTGGCTCCTATAGGAAAATATCATTACATTAATAGCAGCTTTTTGTAGAAAATTTGGGTCAGTGAGTAAAAAACACTTCCTTGCCACTCTCAAATCTGATGCATTATTTATCATTTAGTATACATTATACTAAATAATTTACTTTCTATCATACTAAGTATCTCTTACAAGTCACTTTTAATGTTGTCTTTTCATTTCTTACCTTCCTGCAATTCACTGCCATTTTCCAAAGGTTTTTCTAGCTCTTTTTCCACTGTAGGAGCTATGCTTTTTGATGATGAAATATCTGGAGGAGTATGAAATCTATAGTATTCACCTAATCTCCCATAAGAAAAGAATGGTTAGTATGTGCATCACATCAAGTCCTGAAAAATCCACAAATGTTTGATTTCTTACCAGATTTATAACACATCTCCTTTATTGCTCTTTTTTCTTCAATTTCTTCAGGAGTCTTTGTCCATAAACTAGAAGCATCTATAGGATATATTTTTTTAAAATTAAATTGTCCCAAATCCAAATAATCTGAAAATTTGTAAATCAGAAAGAAAAATCCCAAATATTGTTTTCATGGATGGATTATTTTTTTAGTTTTTAAAATCAAGAAATTCACATACTCACAAATGTTTCTAATTGTTATCATTTTAAATATTAGAAGCAGTCAAGACAAAACTATATGACTAATCATATATAAGAAGGTGAAGGCACAGACTCACACATTGAGATGGTGTCTGGAGGAAAATGTACGATGATAGATGTGGAAATGTGACGTGCTAAAAATAATAGTTGTGCATTCCTAAGCACAAGAGCAGTGGTGGCCTGTAACCCATAGGACGACATGTTCCAGGGAAGAGACGGAGTGAAGTTTATTTTCCTACATGTCTATCTTGGATGTACATACTCACAGACACCACTGTGCTATGGTTTTATGAGAGGGAAGGCAGAGGCTGGGGATATATAGCTCAGTTGGCAGAGTGCCTGCCTCTCATGCACAAGGCCCTGGGTTCAATCACCAGCACCATATAAAAAAACAGAGAGAGAGGAAAAGAGGAAAGGCAGACCTGGGTCCTTATCCTCTTCATACTCTTGTGAGGATCCCCTGGGATAATGCAGATGATAATACATCATATATTATAAACTACTCTATAGATTTTCATAATGCCAAGGGTTCTTTGTAAGACAAATAGATGATTAATAGATATGCAGATGAATAGATGACACACATGTAATCAATGTGTTTTGCAACAGTTGTTATATATGAATGTGAGAGGTCATTTGCATCTCTTCAAGCATCTGCACACAAACACGAAATCTTCCAGTCATCATGCAGCACACAACCTTCCAATCCAAATGATCACAAACATATGCAGACATAAACAAATAAGAACACAATTATTTATTTAATAAAATTAAAATGAGTTTCTCACCAAAATCTGCTCTATATATTATTACATCATAAGCCTCTGGTAGCCAAACAACTATGTAAAAATACTGCCAGGTTTTTAATGTGCATTATAATCTGATGAAAGGTTTACTAACCATTTTGTTCCTCTCCTTCCTCCTCTTCATCCTCAAAGTTAGTTTTTAAAACTAAAGGATGATGAATGGGTCGTGTTATGTTATCCTGAGGTTTCAGAGGTTCCTGACTGTGGTTCACCAGTGGAATTCCTTCCTGACTTTCTTTCTGTAGTGTGGTATCTACAGAGAAAATTAACATTTCAGTCTCTTCAAGACATCTCTTATGGTAAGTATATTCCATGATAAACCAGTGCTTTCATGTTAAAATATATTTTTTATTTTAGAAAGATGATTAAACCATTTTAAAATAAATATCAAAAGTTTGCCCACAACTCATGAAAAAAGGTGCCACTTCATAGACTGTAGATGGCCATTTGGTACATCAGAACTTTTGGCCATACAGGCAGTCCCAACACGATGGTTCAACTTTACAATGATGTAAAAGAAATGGAAATTCAGTAGAAATCATACATCAAATTTTGATATTTTTCCCAAGGTTAACAGTAAGCGATAGATACTTTTTTTAAGTGATAGCAACTCACAGCTCCCGGCCAGCAATGCAATCACGGGGTTAACCCACTGACACTCCACCATATACTGTGTGGCAAAGTTATGATATATGGTAGACAGAGTATATTAAATGAATCTTCAACTTAAAACTAAAAAAATTAAAACAAAGGTTTACTGGGATGTAATTCCACATCTTCAAATGTAAACTGATCATAATTGTTATTGTAATCATATATTAGATCTGTAAAATAAGAAAAATTTGCTTATCAGATTACAATACCTAACAAAGGTTGAATCATAAAAAGAAAGAACTTAAAATAATGGCAGATTATACCCTCCCCCGAAAAAAAAGGAAAAGATCCAATGAGTCTAGGTTTTTTTGCAGCTGGCAGATATAACCTGGAAATGAAAGAATGATAACTACAAGATCTGTCTACTGGCTGGACACTGATTACAGTGGCCAAGACTCTAAGACTTACTTAAATGCACTTTAGCTTTGAAAACTAACCCCCAAACAATAAAGCTAGCTAACTCATGGATTTTCTGTGATTATAAATCCAGTTCCTTTTGTTCTCTAAATCAATTTTTATCAAATCTAGCTAATGATCAGAATCACCTAAAGAAATTATGCAAAAATACTTTTGGGGTCTCTGCTTTCTGAGCTTCTGATTTGGCAGTCTGGATTAAAGCCTGGAAATATGATACCCATTTTAAATGTCTCCAGTAATTAAGAAAACAGCCAAGTGTGAAAACCACTGACCTAAATCAATGACCATCCAATTAAAACACTGGGTTATGGGAAGTTGTTTGCTGGGTATGCCATTCCAATAGTTCAAATGCAATCAATCCTATTCCACATCCTCACCTTTCATGCAAATTTCTCCACTATAATTGGTTTTCATGAAAACAGGCCTCAGTTCACAATATCATTTTCTCTACTATAAAAAATAAAGGCCTGCCTTTACCCAGGCTAAAATTTATTATATGAAATTTAGTACTCTAAAGACACATCCTCCTTTACTGATTATCAAATTACCATGAACCCAAAGAGCTGTCTTCATTACCTTGATTTATATACCATACTACCAGGAGAAAATTATGGTATGAGAAAGAGAATAATGCTCCCCCACCCAAAGCTGTCCTAATCTCAAAACCCTCCACATATGCTGTATAATATGCTAGGAAAATTAAGGTTGAAGATGGAATTAAGTTTGCTAATCAACTAACCTTAAAACTGGCAGATTGTCATGGGTTATTCCTGTAGGTCCAAAGTAATCAAAAAGAGTCTTAGAAAGTAGAAGAGAACCAATAAAAGAAACACAACAATGGAAGGTCAGATAATATGACCCAAGAAATCAACTCCCAGAGAATCCAGGAGAAATGTAGCCTGCCAACACCTTAACCCAAAGATATCTGTGTCAAATTTGCAACCTATAGAACAGAATAATAAACCAGAATCATTGAGGTCATTTGGTTTGTGATAATTTGTTGTAGCAGTAATAGAAAACTAACACAGAGTATTAGAAAAAATGCCACTGGGATCCATATTGGAATGATATGAATTCAAATGCGTGGTAAAATGTGGTAGTAATTAAAAAGGTTTATTGAAAATGTTGCTTCTTACATCTTTAGAATATTGTTAAAGAATATACCACTATTTTTAAAAATGTTTCATTGGTACATTAAAATTGTGCATAATAACAGGATTCATTGTGACATATTCATACATGTACATACTTTGTATATAATTTGGTCAATTTAATTCACCAGTACCCTTTCTCCCTCTTCCTCCTCCCTCAATCTCCTTCCTCTTCTCTACTGGTCTTTCCTCTATATTTATGAGATTCTCCCCCTCTTTATTTCCCCAGATTTTTTTCTGGTTTCCACATGTAAGAGAAAACATACAACTCTTGACTTTCTGCATCTGGTTTATTTCATTTAACATAATGCTATGAATTTCCATTAATTTACCTGAAAATGACACAATGTCATTCATTTATGACAGAATAAACCTCCATTACATATATACACCATATTTTCTTTATCCATTCATATTTTGATAGACACCTAGGATGGTTCCATAACTTAGCTAAAGTGAATTGTGCTGAATATGGATATGATATATTATTATAGCATGTTGACTGAAATTCATTTGGAAAAATACTGAAAAAGTAATAGAGTTGGGCCATTTGGTGGTTTTATCTTAGTCTTCTGAGAAACCTCCACACTGACTACCATAATAGTTGTAATTATTTATGATCCCAACAGTATAAAAATGTTCCCTATCCCTGTCCTCACTAGCATTTATTATTATCTGTATTATTTGATGAATTCAATTCTTACTGGAGTAAGATGAAAACTTAATGTAGTTTTGGTTTTCATTTCCTTCTTGAAAAGACTAGTAAATAACTGAAAGCAAAACATGAATTTAAGCATAAAGGTCTTAGTTAATTCTCAATATATATTTCCAAGAATTGTCATTAGTGGTAAAGAAAATACTTAGTGATTAATCAAAACAGTACATGTTAGGGTCACATTTTTATAAAGCTGTATTGCAATATAATTCACATCATATAATTTATCATTTTAAGTGTAAAATTCATCATTTTTCTCAGTGGTTTTTAGTATATTAACAGAGTTGTGCAAACATCTCAATGATCAATTTTAAAACATTTTGATTACTCCAAAAAACAAATACATGCTGATTAGCAGTTACTTATCATTTTTCTCCCAACCTCACAGCTATACAAAATTACCAGTGTATTTTCCTGTTTCTAAGGATGTGCCTTTTCTGGATATCTATTTTCAATGGAATCATATAACATCTGATCTTTCTTCCACTTACCATGTTTTCAAAATTCATCTATACTATTGCATATAAGAGCACTTTATTCGTTTTTACAACAAATAGCATTACATTGTATGAATATATCACATTTTATCCATTAATCATTTATTTACCATGGGCACTTGGGTTTTTTCTAATTTATATGTTATAATTAATGTTAAGGCAGTCATTTGTGTACATATAGACAAGTACTTTCACAATTCTTGGGCATGTATCAAGGAGTGGAATAGCTGGAACATATGATGTCTCCGTGTTCAACTTTTTGTGGAACTGCCAAATGTTTCCCAAAGTAGCTGCACTGCACTATTTTACATGCCTACTGAAACATATAAAGATTCCAATTTGTCCACATCCTTGTCAATACATTTTTAATAAAAAAAAATATCTTAGTGTGAATTGACATTTCATTTTGTTTTGCTTTACATTTCCCTAGAGGTTAATGATGATCATCATCTTTTCGTGTGCTTATTTGGCCATTTATAGGTATCTTCTCTGAATACATATAATTGAAATATTATTCAATCCTTTTACCATTTTGTAATGGGGTTGTCTTCATATTTTTTCAGTTGTAAGATTTCTCTATATATTTTAGATTTATATCCCTTATCATATAGAACTTGAAAAATTTTTCTCCTATTCTGTGGATTATTTCTTTTCACTTTCTTGATGGCATTCTTAAAATAAAAATGGTCTTAATTTTGAGATTTAATCCATTTTTTCTTTGGTTGCTTATCTTTTTGGTGTCATAGCTCAGGAAGTTTTGTATAACCCAAGGCTTCTTCTAAGAGTTTTATACTTTCATTTCTTGTATTTCATTCTTTGGTCCATTTTGAGTTATTTTTGTATATAATGTGAGGGGGAAAAGTCCAATTTTTTTTAATGTAGCTGGATCCACTCAGAGTAGAGCTGTGTCACAAAAAGTAGGAAGTGGTGAAAGGAAAAGGTTGTGGCTCATAATTAATATCACAGACTTGCTGTTCTTACTGAGATTTAGTAGGTTTTCAAAAATATTACATCATTCACCATATGCCCTTAGGACAATATCTAGAGACTTATTATTATTTTTTTTTTATCAGAGATTGAACCCAAGGACACTTGACCACTGAGCCACATCCACAGCCTTTTTAAAAAATATTATTTAGAGACAGGGTCTGTCTTACTGAGTTGCTTAGGACCCTCACTAAGTTGCTGAGGCTGGCTTTGAACTCTTGATCTTCCTGCCTCAGCCCCCTGAGCCACTGGAATTACAGGTGTGTGCCACCAAGCCCGGCTGAGACTTAAATTTTTAATACATAATTTTTACCAACTGTGGTTTATTTCATTGAAGAACAAATTTGTGCAATTCTTCACAACTTCATTTTGAAAAGTTATTCCTAGATTCACAATTTTTTAATTATACAAAGCATTATTTATAGGACTTCCAAACTATTCTTGACATCTTAGATAAAACCTGTGGATAAATTTTTAAACTAATTTTTTTTTTACTAGATGAGAGGTTTTCTATTAGACATTTAAAACCCCTGAACCTTTCCAATTAAAGTAAGGCATCATCCTTGAATGGATAAAAAAAAATGTGGCATATGTACACAATGGAATTTTACTCAGCAATAAAAGAGAATAAAATCATGGCATTTGCAGGTAAATGGATGGTGTTGGAGAAGATAATGCTAAGTGAAGTTAGCCAATCCCCAAAAAACCAAATGTGGAATGTTTTCTATGACACATAAGGAGGCTGACTCATAGTGAGTAGGGAGGTGGAGCAGGGGAGGAATAGATGAATTCTAGATGGGATGGAGGGGTGGGAAGGAAAGGAAGGGGGAAGGGGATTAGCAAGGCAGGTGGAATGTGATGGACATCATTATCCAAAGAATATGTATGAAGACACGAATTGGTGTCAACATACTTTATATACAACCAGAGATATGAAAAGTTGTGCTGTATATGTGTAATAAGTGTTTTAAATAAATTGCTGTCATTTATTTAAAAAATAAATAAAGTAAGTAAGCCATCATCTTATTTCAGCTTATAAAATGTTTACCGTCTGTGTCTTAGCAAATACTAGAATAGCATGTTAGTTCTGGACACTTGTTTTTAGAAATTGCCTTAATCCATCTGTGCTGAAATAATAAAATACTTAAGACTAGGCAATTTATAAACAACAAAAATCTATTTCTCACATCCTGGCAAGTGCAAAGTCCAAGATCAAGATGCTGTCAGGTGTGGTATCTGGTGAGGGCTCTCTGCTTCCAAGAAGGCACCTGTTAGTGCATCCTCTTGATGAGATAGGCTATATGGCCTATCTCATATAGGGCAGAAGACAGAATGGCAAAATAGGCCTAACTCTGTGGGAAGCCTCTTGTATATGGTCCTGTATTCCATTCATGTTGGAGGAACCCTGCAGATCTATCACCTCCTGAAGTCCCTAACTCTCAATACTATTGCATCAGACAAGAAGATTCGATATGAATTTTGGAGATACCCAAATATTCTAACCATAACATACTGCCTTGGGCTCCAAAAATTGTTGTCCCACTCATATATTAAAGGTGTTATTTCCATCCTGAAATTTTAACTGATTATCATCAACTCAAAATTCTACAAGAGTTTTATTTAAATATGTAAATCATATAACTTTCTCCAATTAGGAGCCTGTAAAACCAGAGAAGCTCTATATTTCCAAAACACAATTGTAGACAAGTACAGGACAGACATTCCTATGGAAGGAATTAGATAACAATAAAGTGGTAATACATCCCAAGTAAATCAAAACCCCAAACAGAAAACATCAATCTCCTTCTTTGAATCCATGTTCTGCCTTTTACACCCTGGGGTGGATGTTGTATCACCAAGATCTCATTCTTTACATCTTCTCCCTATACCCACAGCTTTGCCAGACACAACCCAACCAGATACAACCCAATAGCAGCTCTGGAATGCTGGAATTGAACATTGCAGGGTCTACAGTTTGGGGATCTCAGGTTCCACTGGTTCCACTCTACAGTGCCACTCTGGTTCCACTCTGGTTCCACTCTACAGTGCCACTAAGCATTACCCTTTGCAAGCTTTCTATGGTGGCCTTCCCACAAAGCTGCACCAGGCCTTACCTTGTGGTTGCTTTCTTCCACAGCCCAAGCTGTCTGGGTCTCTCTGAAGCATCCTCTGAAAACCATATGCTCACTACCAAGGCTTATGGCTGGTACCTTTCAGAAGGGCAGCCTGAGTTGTATCTGGGCATGCTTGCACAATATTCAGGGTGGTTGAGGAGCACTGCACTCAAATGCAGAGAACAGAGACCTGAATTGTCAGGGTAACAAATGCTGAGGTCCCATGGGTACCCAAAGCCCTTTCTCCTCAGTCCTTAGTAATCCAGGCTATGCTGAGAGGGGTAACATTGATGATTGTCTTGATAAATAGCATCTGACTTCCTTTTATCCATACTAATCTCCTAATGAAATGATACTTGACCATACCCCTACTATTTTCTCCTGAACAAACTTTTTCAACTTTGTCAGGCTGAGAACTTTCCAAATCTTTAATGTGTGTTTCCTTTTAGTTATAAATTCTATCTTTATCTCACATTATCTAAGCACTTTGCTTAGATACATCTCCTCCCAAATATCCTGGCATATCACTTTTAAATGCTTTATAAAAGTTCTAGTGCAAGGCTTCTAATCAGACAAGTTCTTTGTAACTTTACACAAAGATGGTCTTTCCTCCATTCTTCAGTAAGATATTCCTCATTTTTATCTTAGACATCATCAGAATGGAACCATCATATCTCTACTAGTATTCTGATAATGATTACTTGGCAGTTAAATGATCTCTAAGATTTAGTTTATATAGTTCTCCTCTTCTTCTGAGTCCTCACCAGAATTGCCTTAAGTGTTCTGTTTATAGCAATATAGACTTTTTCTAATATTTATTTTAGAACACTTCCAGTTTCTACCAGATCCAAAGTTACTCTCTTTCCTCTTACCCCAGTTCCAAAGCCATTCCCATATGTTTAGGTATTTATTGCAGAAGCACTTTACATCTCTAAACCCATTTTTGTCCTCATCTGTGAGGCTATTAAGTAAAAGTGGGGCATATAAATTAATAATGGTACATCCATTCACTGTTTATCTCTACAACACAATTACAAATCAAGTTTCCATCTATGCAGGGGTCAGCTTCCAGTTGTCCCTTCTGTTTCATTTGTTTGTATATCTGTTTCTCACTATATGCTGTTTTTTATCTCCTTCACTTCACAGGTCTTCATATCTGGTTGAACAAATTCTATCATTGTGCTCTATATCAAGCATGTCTAGACTATTCCTCACTTTTTACATTTCAATTAAATTTTAGAACCTGTTTTAATTTTGTTTGATACTTTTATTTTTAAACAGATTTTAAATACTAAATCATTATGGTATTTTATGTTTTTATTAATTATTATTATTTAAATTCTATGTATTTAAGGGTTACAATGTGATTATTTGATACATATATATGGTATATAATAATCAAATCAGTATAGCTAGCATTTCCATCTAAACATTTTTAAAATCTTTAATAATAATTATGCATATTTAGTGGTACAAAATGATATTTCAACATATGTATACAATGTATACTGATCAAATCACTGTAATTAAAATTTCCATCTCCTTAACTTTATATTTGGAGATTTCAAGCTTCTTTTCTAGTTTCATTATGTTAATTTAAATGTAATTGGATGAACTTAAGACTTGAGTGATGAAACTTTTATTTTTAAATGTCAGTACTATAAAATGCTGGAAATTACATTCTTTGCAATGATGAAAAAATTGAATCAAAATGTTTTAGTGGATAGTACATCAGAAATAAAGATCAGTGCACATTACTTTTTCATTCACTGTATTAAAATATACATCAGAAGGAAAAAGGTAGACTTGGAAAGAGTGAACAGAAAATACTCAATTAGAAATATGATTATAAAATTATTGGTTGAATTGGACATAAAATTTCAGATACTTGCTGGTTAAGTTTACCTTTCTAACAATGAATGGTGTGCTAAGAATTTGATATATATTATTATGTGTTTTTCGATTTGCAGTAACTTTTCTAGAAGACCTCAAATATCAATGGTCTTTACATTTTAAGGATTTAGTATAATGTTCTTTCCATGAATTTATACAAATACACAATTTTTGCTACCCTGATTTACCCAAAACATAGTTTTATGTAACTGAGATCAATTTTGGTATGCTCAGATATATTTCATATAACTCTTTTGAAAACAATATATTTTTAATATTGTGTAATATGCATTTGTTGTATTTTCCTTACTCTGTAATCATTGCTTCCTTCATTTTACGTAAAGGATTGTCAGTATTCCTTAGGGGAATCACCTTTTTCTCATTTCCATTCTAATTTAATTTGACTAAAGATAGCCTTCTTGACTCCAGAAATTAGCTGTTTCCTCTGACCTGAAAAATTATTAGGGATGAGCATGTTTTTCACATCAGTAGATAAGATTTTATATTAAGGCTTTAACTGGAAATTTCCTCTAAAATTGCTAATTTAAAATGATGATGACAATGATGCTAATTACCAAGAACTTACTCTTTGAAGAGAGCCCTAAATTATTAGATATGAATCCATTGTCTAATACAGTTTCATGACATGAGTACTATTGCCATTTCTATCACACAGAAGAAAAAAAAACTTGGCCACAGAGATTAAGTTGCCCAAGGTTACATTGGAAAGCAGTGGCAGGTTGAGATTTTAACCAAGTCTAAGCTAGAATCAGTGTTCTTAACCTTTGCTTATCCAGGTTGTATGTCTGGATTTTCTGGGGCAACTACACTATATGGAGGAAGGCAAATAGTTCACCCTGGAGGAAGGCAAATAGTTCACCCTGCATCCAAGGTCAGCTCTGTCCATTTTTCCCTTAAATTGAATTGAGCTGTTTTCTCTTCCTACAACAGTGGTGTGCTGAAGTGAACTCAGATCAGTATGAGAACCTATTTTTAATTTTATTGTTGTTCTGGGGATTGAACCCAAGGGTACTAAACCACAGAGCCACATTCCCAACACTTATTTTTTTATTTTGAGACAAGAAATCTCACTAAGTTTCTCAGGGCCTCTCTAAATTGCTGAGGCTGGCTTTGAACTTGTGATCCTCCTGCCTCAGCCTCCCAAGCCACTATGGGATTACAGGAGTGTGCAACCACACCCAGCTTGTTAATTTTTCATCAATACTGCTGCTAATTTATGGTACCCTGGTAGCCTGAAGTTGGGCATAATTCCTACTATGCCAAATATTTGCTCTTTGGTAATTGGTAAATACTACAAACTAGGACTATTTAACTTTTTGTTTAATTTTTAGGATGTGAGGGAGGATGGGTAGGTAAGATCCAGCTGTTAAACATTTAGTGGTACACAATTGCTTATAACCAAGAAAGTTTCAATTAGTACTTATGATAGACTACAATACATCAAGCCCAGACATTGCAAACATGAACTTCATCTGTGCTTTATCAATTTTCAAAACAAATTATTTAAAGTAGATGTCATGTACTTTATTTTAATATTGCTATCATAATGCAATATTTTCTTGTATAAATAGCTTTCACAGGTAAAATACACTGCAATGCAACACAGGTTTTAAGAACTTTTGCATAAACAAGTCAATTACTTGCTAAATAAATTGTTTTTATTCAAACAAATTGTTTTTATTCAAATGGAAATTGGTCATTATCATTCCCTTGTGCTTGAAAGAGTAAAAAATGGTGCTAATTTTTGTAAAATTCACAGGGCAGAGATTCTTAATTCTTTTTCTTTACTTTTCACTAATTCTTTAAGAAAATCCACAGAAAATAATTAGGTTGGGGCAATAGAAACACTTGTATAGATTTGAAAATATACTGATTGTTATCTTTTCATAATCTTGTAAAAGTTAGTCTTATTTAAATCTTAATTATACAAATAAAAAAAAATAATAAAATTCTTAAAAAGATATTCTGCACAGCAACTGGCCTAAACTCTTTTGAAAAGTCGATAACCTGAAAGGAAAAAAAAAAATCTAGGACTGTTTTAAGAATAGTTGGTCTTTCAGAGAACACTAACCTCTAATGTATACCGTGGGAGAAAGAATAAGCATTTACTATGCTTGCAAAGAAAACAGAAAATGTACTCAGAAACCCTTAGGGAATTTTTGTAATTATAGTAAATATTTACTGAACTATGTTTTCATAGCATTCTCAGTTGGTTTAGTAGTTATTTGTTTTTAAACTTTGAAATGATAATCAGAGAACTTAGAATGTTTCTTGAAAATCTTTGGTTTGGCAACCTTTAAATCTCTCTCTCAAAAGAGTTCAAAAACTTTTAAAATTCACTAGCAGGTTAAATTTAAATTGCAAAAAATCTAATTGGTTGTTTGATATCCCCACAACTGCCCCCCCAAAAAAAATCAAAACATGCAAGAATCCTGATAATTGCACTAAGTACTTAGAGCTAATATGCAAAGGCAAATCAACTAATGAAAAATTGCTTTTAGCAAAGCACTCACACTGGAAGAGTACTTTAGTAATTTAGATAGCACTACTGAGTCTCCAACTCATGTGATGAATCTTCATTCATCAAGCAGAAGCTCTAGAAATTTCACAGGTTACATGTTCAAATACCTAATTTTTTTTTTAATTTTAACCCAGCACAGATAGCGCACAGATAGCACAATGCTTTGTAAATACTGATATTTAACTAGTTGTGTTTTGATACCACATAATTTGTAATAACTCCACTTTTATGTTGTCTACTAAAAGTATAGTAAGGACGTGTAGTCCAGAAGAAAAGAGATGAGCTGGGGGAATACCACGTAGCATGATTGGAAGTCAGTATTACGAGTTCATTTGTAGTTTGAGAGACAAGTGCCAGAAAACATTCTGAAACTGGCAATGAGGACTAAAGAAATCTCTCATCTTGCCTATAGGTCCAGTGGTACTTAAGCACTGGGAGAAAAGATAGCGCTACAGGAAAGCAGGATCCTCAGAGGAAAACCTTTCTTTTCAAAAATTTATTTATTTGTTTGTTTATTTGCCTATTTATTTATTTATTTATTGCTTCCTGCAATGGAGATTGATCCAGGGGCACTCTTCTACTGAGCTACAGCCCTGGCCCTTTTTATTTATTTATTTATTTTTGTTTTGAGACAGGGTCTCCTTAAGTTTTCCAAGCTACCCTCCAATTTGTGATCCTCCAGCCTCAGCCTTCCAAGTTGCTGGGATTACAAGCGTGCACCACAGTGCCTCGTGAAAACCATTCTTACATCAGAGTAGGAAAATTCAGAGAAGAAATAGTTAATTCTGTTGACATTGGAAGGTTGGGGAGGTGTGAGTGAAAAGGACAGAAGAGGAAAAGAAGTGAGTCACTCAAAAGAAGGAGTCTCTCTCGCCTATTGTCAGTTTCTTTATGACGTAAGCAGAAGTAAAAGAATGAATTTCTGGTGAATTCAAAACACGTAAGAGGAGATGAGGAAGCTGTGTTGGAGAGTGAGGTGACTGTCTGGGGTGCCCTTTTGTCCCTGATAGATCAAGTCTAGGAGGTTTGGGGAAGCAGGGTACTATCAATCTTTGGGTCCCCTTATGCCCCTCTCGTGATGAGGTCGAATGCTTGAGGAAGGGCTTGATTCAAGGTTTGATCTATTGAGGGGAAAGCTTACTTCAAAAGTGTCAAGATAAGCTTTGACACCTGTTGAATTGAGACTTCCAGAAAAAAAAAAAAAACACAGAAGATTTTATCTTCAAATTTCAGAGTTAATTTCTAATAAATTAGAATAATGAACATATTTCTACAGCACTTAGTCCAGGGCATACCTTGTGATGATGATAAGGGGACCCTGTCTCAAAACAATAATTGTCAGTTACACAAATATTCCATCCTTCCTCTGCCCAGGGATACAATATTTTACTTTAGTCCTTAAAAAGCTAGTTTTAAGATAGTAATTTTATCCTTAGACCACTAGAGAGCTAAGCACTAACTATATATAAAGAACTTAATACATTTTCATGAAGTAGAATCATATCACATGTAAATTAATGGGATCAATTAATAAAGCACAATAACTTTCATCCCAGTAAGTCACCTATCAATAGTCATCTATCCTTCCCCCTTTTGTCTATCAAACACTCAATTTTACTAAGCATCTTTGCTCCAGAAACTGTGCATAGTGGTGGTAAGGAAACCAGTTATGATTCCCGTCCTTGTGATGTTCACAGTCTAGTGAGGAAGGGAAACATTGATCAGGTATTACGTGTATGATGTACTATGAGGTTAGAGGTTTCCAAAAGTGCACACCAAAAGAATCTAAGTTTTTTTTTTTCCCACCAAGAGATTTTACTGGGGGACTGCCCAAAGAAAAGGAGAGGCAGAGAGAGGAGAGGAGGAGGAGAGCAGAGAGAAAGAGAAAGAGAGCAGAGAGAAAGAGGAGGAAGAGGGCACAGAGCAGAGAGGGAGAGGGCAGAGAAGAATCTAAGTTTTAATTATCCATCTGCTGAGGATTATCTGAAGCCAAAATTTCAAATACCCAAAGACCAATTTCTAAAGCCACTCCATCCAAGAAATTTGGTAGCCATAGCAGGAGAGTGCAATTTCAAGGAAATCTTGACAGGTCCAACTTCTTCAGCAAGGTTCTTGCCATTTACTGCTTCTGGGTATGTCTTCTGTTTCCCTTCCAGAAACTACTTTGTAGTTTGCCAGAAAATAGAGTCTCCAAATAATTTAGTTGAACTGTATCCTGGCTTTTGTAGCAATAGGATTACATTTGCTTCACAACTGTAGTCTTAGGAAGAACAGCAGAAGACAGCCACTCTGTAGAAGCCGAAGTGTTAATTGGCCAGGTCCTTGCTGGCCCCACCCATGAGACATGTTTCTGTCATTCACCGGAGACATCCCTGAAGCTATTACCTCTGAGTTTGGCTCTGATGTGTGATGTTTTGATTTTCTTATTACTTTGTCACTAAAGGTAGACCCTTTGGCTAAAATGTAGACTTGTGGTACAAGTCTTACTAATCAGGTAATGGTCTGCTTAGTACGATCAATAGTCATTTCATTTTTCAGATGATCTAATTTGTTTTCAACATTCACAAAGTTCAACTCAATTTTTGTTATTGTCATATTTTATCTACCTACTAGCTTATTCTAAACGTCATCTCATGATTCTTGATAGAATCTTCCCAAACCATCCATTAGCTACGAAATTACATTGCTCACCTTGTTGTACTTTTATGTGTCATTCTATGCTACTACTCCAAAACCAGATTATAATCTGGTATGTCCAGGTTATTAGAATACAGATATACTCACTGCTACTTGGTGGCAAAAATAATCCATTGATATTTCGAGGTTTGCTGTGATAAAAGATACAACTGATCTTCACACAACCAAGAGGCTGAGTTTCCCAGAAACATGAAATGCTGCAATTTTGCTAGATAAAGGAAGGGGGGAGATGCAAGGATTAGATGCCATGTTCCCAATAAAACAATGTGCTACACACAACCAATGTGACAAAATAACTGCAGTTAGTGATTTAGAATCAAGTGTTCTCTGGTTTTCAGTATTTCTAAGCTTTGCTATTTAAAAGATGCAATGGTATTTCAAAAACATGTTTCTCCATTTTTCTCAGAATTTAAGATGAACAAAGTGAAAAATACCTAAAATTAAATAGTGGGATGAAGAATCATTTATTTTCTATTCTGTCATAAAAGCATAACTTAAGATTATTGAAATGAGATGCTTTTAACAAAAATGATGATATTGAGTAATTTTACCTGCATTTCCATGTGTCTAAATCTGCAAAGTGGATCTAAACATTTTCTCTCCCTCCATAATGAGCACACAGTGTCACTGCCAAGGGCTTCTTCACAGTGTCGAAATCGGCACTGGGAACCCTACAAAGAAAAAGTAAACAGTGTAGAGAACTCAACATTTTAAACAGTAAATTCTGTTAGCGTTTAACAAGAATTGGTTGCTAATTTTTAAAGGAATTATGAGTGTATCAAATTAGAAGTGCAACAAAAACACACTACCCATATAGGACCACAAGTCTATATTTTATCCAAAGGGTCTACCTTTAGTGAGAAAGTTGATAAGAAAATATAATGATTCAACAATACAATAAGCCACAATTTGCTCACAAAATGCTACTTTGGTTGTCAGTTAATCACAGAATGCATTATGGAATAGAAAATGGAGATAGGAGACTGGAGATATCCCTGACCACACCAAGAAAAGCAGACAGATATTTTAGGAATCACTGACCATATTATAACTGTGGAGACAATCTCTATTGTTCAGTCCTTTCAGATCGTCTGTTTTGTTAATCTCTGGTGGCACTGTTAAGTGTATTTAAATGGGTAAAGTGAAAGTCTAAACTCTGTTATTGTGGAATTTTAAGTAATTACCATGTCATGCTGCATAATATACATGCTTTATGACCTTAGCCTACAAACAATTGCCTATACCTATATATGTACACTGACACTTTTATGTACCAACAAAAACAGATATAGATTATTTCAATGGGCTGCTATTACTATTTTTAATATTAAGTTCTTGTACACACAGATCCACAGTTGCAAAACACTGCAGGCCACTGTCTTGAGGGCAGAGAGGGACATAGAATAAAAATATTCCGTTAAATTCTTCCCTCTTTTGACACGTGTTCCTGGTTGTTTCTTATCTTTTAACTACCCTCTATTTTTGGCTTGTCTCTCCTTCCATTTTAAAAGGGTAGTGTGCAGAAGTTTTGAAGTCAGATAGGCTGGTATCTGAAATCCCTGGTTTTACTTCTTGCCCATAGCCATAAAGATAAAATGTACCCTCTCCGTGCTCAGTTTTCTCATGTGTAAAAAAGAGAATAAAATATGTGACATAAGGTATTGTGGTTGCCATTTTTTAATAATTATTTATTGAGGACTTAAAACCCATCAGTCTCTGTGCTAAGCACTTGGTGATAAGCAGAGAAAAAGAAAAACCTCTTTTCCAACCTGAAACATAAATTCTATTATTATTTATCATCCCACAATTTAATCTGAACATAAAAGAAGACAGAAGTAAATTTAGTTCCTGTGGTCAAAAAGATTGACTTCATATTTCCTAGAGGAGATGAACATATTAAACTAAATACATCTTTCCTTTCACTGAGTTCAGACTAGCACAAGCAGGAGGTCCCAAACATCAAGTTTCTATATCTATTTGGTTTTAATGAGATCCATTAAACCTAACCTCATTTTCCCCACTTAACTTTACAAACTTTATATTTGGTTGGTTTGTTCCTAATATATTTCCCCTTTCACATAATATTTAATTATTTGCTGATACTTTTAACAGGAAATTCAGTAATTATGTTAATAAATTTCAGATAGAGAAACAGGTTTATTATACTAAATAAATTCAACTATTTGAATTTATATGACTGGAATCATATTAAACAAAGCAATACAATATATCATATAATGTTGTGATATTAGGAATTTGATATCTCAAGGAGCCATAATATAGCAAAAGTACCACATAGACATTAAAAAGTCAAAGACACATAACTGACATATATAAGGGTAATTTTAAACCAATCATAATTTAAAATTATCTCAGATTTCCCCAGAGAAATTCAGTATACGAAAAATACATGATAAACTTTTACTTCAGATTTTAAGTATATAAAATATCTTGTGGGAAAAAAGTACATTTTGATTCAGCCATGCAAATTATTGCCATATCTTCATTTTACTAAAAAGCTTAAGCATGTGAAGTACTGTAAATTGTACAATATTTACCTTTATGCATGTGGAATTAAAAAAGAAATAGCAGTCATTCCCAACTTCTGCCATTTTCAACTCTCTTGCTGCTAATCCAATGATTGTTTATATATAAATATATAAGAATTGCAGGAATGAAAATGTAAGAACTATCAGTGTGTAAGGGGGAAAAATAATTTCTTTTCCACAGTCTTTCAGGCTATCAGTAGCATTCCTTTAAAATTGACCTCCTGTTGATAGTATATTACACAATAGATAATTCTTAAATAAACTTAAATTAGAAGATACCTTCTCTAGCTTTGCAGAAATGTTGAAAGTGGTTGCTAGTAAGCACACAAACTCAAACTTCCAGAATTTTCCCCACTGTTACCTAATCCATTGTTTGCTCATCATAAATGACCTCACCTTTAACTGTAGGCTAGTTTACTTGCAGGCTAATTTTCCCTTACTCAATTCTGGTTTATTAACCCAGAAAGTAAAAATTAAATTAGTATATTTTATTTTTTTTTCAGTGGTCTGATTGAATATAAAACATAGTTTATGTTTTCACATTTAAAAGTAGTATAAATATTTCATAAGTAAACAGCTATTTCTAAACCATTTTCTTTATATTCTGTAAAAACAAAACTAAAAATTTTTAAATAGAATATGTAAATATGCTATCTATATTCAAGCAAATAAGAACAATTATTTAAATATTGTACTACAATATGAATATAAATTGGACCAATTTTTCACTTTGTAGTTTTATCTCATTTCTCATACATCAAAAAAGGAATGCCTTCTTCCTATAGCAGAAAATTTTCAGAGAGATTGAAAATTTTGAGTATTCTGATTCACAAAATGAAACATTTCGATCAGTAGTTACTACAATCCTCATGCTACTGTCTTACTAAATGAATCAAAACTTGGCAGAAATCAATAAAAATGTTCATCATAAGCAATTTAGAGGTTCCCAGGGAGATGACAGATTACAGTAGATTAAAACAGCAATATCATTTTAATTGGAAATTTCAAAGATCATGACAAATATGAATTTCCACTTTGGTTAAGTTAAACAGGCTAAGTTGGTATGAACCTTTTTGATACAATGTTTTTAAAATCAAAATCTAGAAGGCAAAATAAGAATCTAATATTTTAAAATGTTGTTTGCCTAAAACTGTTAGATAAAATAATGAAAAAAGAACTAAATAGTACTATAAATAAATAAAGAGTAAATAAAGTTTTGTCTAAACCCTTGAAAATATTTGCAAAGATATATAGAAAAATATATATTGACTTTTGTTTAGCCCTCCTTCTAATTCTAATTCTACTATTATTTAAATTTATTTTGTTCATACATCTGGAAGAAAAATCATTAAGTGGGTAAAATCTGTCTCTACTTTTGAACTTGGAATGTCAATGGACTGTATTCAAATACAAATACCATTAGTGTATTATTAAATGATTTTACATAAGTGGAAAAGAAGGGGAAAAAAAGCATTTTTACCTCTTGAAATTAGGTGCCAACAGCCACATTCAATTAGACACAGCAAAAGCAGGTCAAATCCACATAGAGATTGTTTCATTGCAGAGCACATTAATAGAATCTGTACATTTTGGTAATCTTAAGGATACTGGAGTTTTATCTTCTTTTAAGAATTCTCTCTTCTTCTATTTTATTATTTTTTCTTTCTTCATTTCTATTTTTTTCCTGTTGCAAATTTCCCTTACAAAAAGCTATCATCCTATGCATGAGGATTTTTATTATCTATAAAGAAAAGTGATAGGAACTTTGTCTTTTCACCTAGGAGTAAGAATGAAAATTCTTATGCATTTTCTGTTGGTTAAAGCAGAATCACCCTGAGTGTCCTCCTCCTTGATGCATGTTAGAGTAGTGACCATCAGTCAGTCAGAGATAATTTTTTTTTTTTTTTTTTCAGTTTGTAATCCTGTAACAACACGTTTTGTGACTGGTAGCAACTTCTTGTTCTCTTTGGAGATTTTAAGAATCAGGTGAAGCTGATGACTGTTACCCATCATAGTAGGTGTCTGGTTTAGAACTGTGATTTGATCCTTTGACTCTTTCCTTGAGTGTTTCTACCAGAGACTTTGTTCTGGTTGCTGATAAAACTAAAGTACTGGAAACAGGGCTTCATGAAAGGTGATTAGCTTTGCTTCTACTATTCAAAGAACAAGTAGAATGTTTTGAAAGATCATATTTTCTCAGAAATAACAGAATGTTGCACCTAGAAGATTCTGAGGCAGTTTGAGAAATGACAGTTGCTAGTTGTGAAGGTTACTTAATTGTCTCTTCCAGTCTCACAAGGTGACAAAACTGTTTTTTAGAATTCCTCTGGAGGAAAAAAGTCACGAGTTCTTAAATCTAAAATGCTAAGATGTTTCTACTTCCAAATATCACAGAACCACCATCATATTTTCTTTTTTTTTAATTTGGGGGTGGTGGTTGTGTTTTCCTAGGAAAAAAATTACAAGAAACACTTTGAAATGGCGAATTTTTCCCTCCCACCCTTCCCTTTTTATAAAAAATCTAAACTTCCTTTTTAGGAATATTTCATTCTTTGGGAGTCCCTTTATTGTACAGATATCTTTAAGTGAGATTGTTTAATTTTTCTAAGGGCTATGACTATGAAATTCTGGACAGTTGGACATATGTAGACAACATAATTACAAAAATTACTGGGCCTATCCAGGCATATAAATGATGTGTAAAGTCAAAATTTCCTTAAAATTTAAGCTGAGGACTATTAACTGCAGTGAGTTAGAAAATCTACTATTATTTAAATTTATTTTATTCAGTCATTGTCTTTATCACTTACTGCTCTATCACTTATTTTGAGAAATGTCAAATAAGATTTTTTAGTTTTTTAGCTCATGACAACTACTCATGTCATTTATTGGAACTCAACTTCAATTAAGATAAATAAGAATCTTTTAAGAAACTCAACAGTGTGATATGGTTGTTTGTATTCCTGTGGTTTTGGATTGGTGAAACGTTAACACTTTGCACTCATTCTGGAAACTCCATCAGAACCAATTTCAAACATATTATATGCTGCACCGGTGGAAGAAATTCAAAGGGTTTTTTTGGGGCGGGTGGGGGTGTCTCAGGTGTTTTAATTGCAGCGTTTTCTGACTTTCTGGGAAATCAGTTTTCTCTCTGAGATCAGAAAATATCTCCAGTTATTTCTAAACTTCTATAGCGCTTCCCCCACGAAAAAGCAAGTAAGTTTCACTACTACGGTGTTAAATCACCATCTGTAATTACTGATCACTTACAACTTGACACTGTTTAATTTTCGACAATGTCATCGGTTACTAGGTGTGGCCACGTACACACCGTCGGAAACGGACCTTGTTTTTTTTTCAGTCATCAAAACTGGGGGGACACACGTGGGAGCGCACATCCTGGCGCCGAGGCGCCGCACTACAACTCCCAGAAAGCGCCGCGGCCAGGAGGCCGCTTCCGGTCCGCGTCCCCGCCCCTGTCTCGGGTAGGCAGGCTCGGGGCGCCGTCGCTGTCCCTGGGTACCGAATGTGAGTGATCTGAATCCGCATAGGACTGCTGCTGCTCTCTGTTGTCCAAACCCGGAGCCTTTTGGCAGTGAGGTCGCTCACCGCTTCTGGGGCCCACCATGAGACGCTTGGGCTCCGTGCAGCGGAAAATGCCGTGTGTGTTTGTGACGGAGGTGAAAGATGAGCCTTCCGCCAAAAGGGAGCATCAGGTACCGCGCACCGGCTGCGTTTGAATCGGGCAAAAGCGGCCAGCCCTGAAGGCCGGGAGTTTTTTGTAGGTTTCGCTGGGAAGGTCTGCGTTGGGAGTCTGAGCGTCCTGAGTTCCTAGTTCCCTTGCCTTCCTAATCGTAAGGGAACGGATTCTGGGAGGAATTTTTTCCTGATCTGGCGATTCGAGCTTGCCCTCGCAGGGAAATGGAAAACCCACACGTCCTAAATAACATTTCTTTCTTCTCGGGTTAGCAGTTTTGGGGTAAAACCCTAAGCTGCCAGACAGTCTCTGCAGCTCAAGCCTGACGACTTTTCGAGAGTATGATGAGAAAGTGCAGGTGATACTAAAAGACTTGCCTTACCTCTTCTAACCTGGGAATAGATGGCAGTGTTGACACCTCGCCTAATTAGGTCACTAAAGATCAGACTTACTGTATTGTTACCAGCAATTACCTACTTTATTCTAATTTTGGTGTTCTATCTCAAGGTTTTCTATTCGCCTAGCAGCGTCTTTTACATAGTGGACCCTCAGAAAATGCTAGTGGGTGAATACTAAGTAGTCTACATCAGGATAATTCTTTAATAGGTAACAAAGCCCTTGAGGGGAAAAAAAAAATTCCCTGTTAGCGGGGGTGTTTGCAACTAAAACGAAATCAGCATGTTCATTTTCGTCATTAAAAGTGGTCGTCTTGTCTTTTAGACTAAATGGTCATTAGAGTAGATACTGCCCTGTTATCTATAGTCTCAGCTTCTAGGACCTGACACATGGTAGGCACTGGATAAATATGTTGAATTAAAAAAATGAACTCTGGAATCAAGTCATACCAATTTTCTGTTCAACCTTGATGCTAAATTTTTACTTATAATATCTGATCATTCCATAGTCTTTTCTGCTGCTATTCTTATTATAGTTCTTAATATTTATTACTTGCTACACAGAATGATAATCACCATGTTCTTCCCTAGTCAAAACCTTACAGTTACTACTCAATGTCTATAGCAGTACTTGTCAACTTTTTGTTTTTATGACAAATGCTTTGTCATTCTTGATAATGGTTCACTCTATGATTCTAAACTTTTTATGTTCAGGAAGTAATTTGTAAAACTTACTACCAGAAAAATAAGTTCCTTACCACTCTGCAGTTAATAGTAGCTTATGGTATTGTAGCATAGCATCCACATTCTTATAATTCAAGGCCTCCTATTAATTAGGCCCCATCTACTCTCTAACCTCTAAATGAGGTCTCTGTTTTAGCAAAGTGAACATACTGAGTAATCCTCTTTATTTTTATTCAGGCTATTCACTTTGCTTGGATCACCTACAGAGTTGTTTTAATTTTTCCAGTTTTCATCTTCTCCATAAAATCTTTGATCAACTTAATTATTCCCTTGCCCAGAAATTGTAGAGTTCCACCCAATCCAAATGATATGACTTTTATACACATGCCTTGTTTTTCCAGTCATCACCTAAAGTCTGGTGATAGGTAGAGAAGGGGAACTTTCTGTACTCCTCTGTGTCTTGTCTTGTCCTTTGGCTGTGTTGATAGCAAGAGAGATATAACTGGCTCTTATGGAAGGAACATTTTGTATTCATCAAAAACTTAATGGGCATAGTAATCTCTCTAGGAACTTGCTAAAGTTAAACACACACACACAGCTATTGGGTCAGCTCCTTTGGCTTTACTACTCTAGTTAAAACTGATATCCTCTGATATCAGAATCATATGTTAGTGATAATCCCCATTCAGATATATCTTAAAAGAACTGAATCATTACTAAAATGGGGCTGATTTCCTAGTTTACTTCACTCTATTCAAAATATACTCTATACACCAGTATCTGGTTTATATTGTGCATTGTTTTTCACATCGTAAGGTGAATGGTAACTTCAGACTTAGATTACAAAATGTAGTCATAAGTTTTGTTTCAGAAATGAAAATAACAAAAGGTTGGGAGGAACATTAGAAATTGTCTTTTCCTCCATTCCTGATGCTTTTTGATTTTTCTTCCTGACAGAAGAAAAGCCATAATTTAAATACATATTCAGTTTACTATTGATAAAGATGAAAGGAATATGAAGTGAATACTCTCAAACAAAATCTAAGGGAAAAAAAGAAAAGTAATTCTTAGTAGATTTAACAGTGAAAACTGTTAGGTTAAAACTATGAATAAATCAAAATCAGCCTCTACTATTGAGTATGCATTGTGTAGAAAATAGAACTTGAATGATACAGTACAATACCTAATATGGTACAGTGGTCCACCGTTGGCCATTAAGAGGCTGGATTTCCCAGAGTCTTCTATTTGAGGGCTCTCCCAAAAGGTGATGCTAGTGAGTCTTATTCCTTCTGTATACTCTGCCAGGACAACACAGTTTACAAACTAGATGCCCAAACTTTGTGGAATGAGTGACAACAGAGATTTTTGGATTGATATAATGAAACTTCTGAATACTACATTCAAAATAAAAAAAATTATGAAATGACATGGTGTTATCAGCTAACTGTGAAGAACACTATTGTCAAGGAGAAACCTAACTCAGAAGAGATTTTTTTTTTTAATAGAGGCAATTTTCATTTTGCTCTGGACTTTTTTGAAAAATAAATAAATGTAAACAACCACAGTTGATATAGCTCAGAAATTTAACTTTATTTAAAAATTATTTTTAATTGTAGATGGACACAATACCTTTGTTTATTTTTATGTGGTGCTGGGATTCAGCCCAGTGCCTCACGCATGCTTGGCAAGCGTTCTAACGCTGAACCACAACCCCAGCCCAACTTTATAATATTTAAAGATCTCTCCAATACAAGAAGTCATTGTTAATAGTAAGAAATCATCAGAGGTTAATTTTCCTTTCAAGCAGGTATTTTCCAAAAGAACTTTATAATGCATCTCAACAGTTTTAAGATGAAAATTGAATCAGGCATAAACTTATTCTGGAAATTAAGATGGCTTTAAAGTCTGTAATCTAAAGTATTTAAGCAGAGATGCAAGATCTTTCACAATGGATCAAAGGTGAAATATTAAGAAAAGAGTATTATGTTTATAATACAGTTGAAGAGGAAAAGTGTATGAAACAAGTAAATTCAGAAAGCATTCTGATTGGCCTTTTAAAAAAAATGCTCTGCTGAAAATAGATATTCTATGAAAGATAAAAAGACAATGAAAAAGATACTGAAATTATGCCCATGGTTTCTTTGTGATTGTGTCTGAATAACAAGACTATGGTGATTTCTTGTTTATGCTTTTATATATTTTAACTTTATAAATGAGTATGTGAGTTTTCATTTTCCAAGAAAAAAGCAAAAACAGAATCCAGCCCTCTTCCATAGCTCCCTTGTCTGCTCCCTGAGAATGTGGCCTGAGGCAGGAAGATATCACCAGATTCTTGCCAGACTTACAAAGAACCACTTAATTAAAAAAACAAATTTTGTAAATAACTGAAATGTTTCTACTTATAAAAGAGGGGGAAGGTATCATGTATTGAAGAGTAGATTCATTCTTGGAAAACTGAAAAGTGTTTTGGGGAAATACTTGTATTGAACCACCAGAAATACCTAGGAATTGTTTAAAGTTCACTTGATTTGGTTTTACTTGCACTTCGTTCCAAATACAGTGGCTAACTTGCATTCTGCAGAAAAATCAAGAAACCTCAGACTTGGGGTCTCTTTTCCCCCAGATGTTTATATGGTGTATTCCCTCACTTGAGAGTCCTCAAATGTCACCTCCTCAAAGAGGGCTTCCCTGTCTACCATATGTAAAATAGTATCTCATCCCTGTCTTTGTTCCATTTTTTGCTTTAGCACTTATCATACCTAATACTATATTATGCATTTTATTTCTGTTGTATTCCTCATTAAAAAGCAAGTTTCAACAAAAGCAGGTACTTTTTTTTTGCCTTCTATATTTCCATTGCCAATGACAGTGTTTAATAGTAGGCATTTCATAAATAATTGTCTAATATATTATTGTGCATATTGAACAGCTGTGTTATTATTATGTGTGGAAGAAGAAACAAATAATTTATAGTCTGTGAAAAATCAGGTTTTGTTGTAATAACATAAAATGGAGGGGGGTGATTAAGGAAAACTTCACAGATATTTTTAAATTATCTTAAGGAATGGACAGGAAATCATTTTTTAGAACAAAAAAGTTAGGAACATTTCAGGTGAGAGTATATGAGAAGGCAGAGGCTGTCTATCTTAAACCAGTTTTCTTTCTTTCTTTTTTAAGCCATTTAAAGTTTTGGCAACTGAAACTATAAGTCACAAGGCATTAGATGCAGATATATACAGTGCAATTCCAACAGAAAAAGTGGATGGAACATGTTGTTTTGTTACTACCTACAAAGGTAAAATAAAACTGTAATGTTTCCTACAAGTATTTCTTAACTTTATTGATCATTTTAAAACTATATAAATCTGAAATGGGCATTTACTCTTCATAAACTCTTAGAAGTCTTAGTAACAAAATTAAAATGTGATAATTGTTATTACATTATTATGTTTTTCTCTTGGGGTAGGAAAGTAACATTTATTTAATACCTGTTATGGGCCAGGCAGTATGATAAATGCTTCATACATTATGTTTAATTTGTATAATAAGGTTCTCCAAAGAAACTCTCAGCTATCTTAATTTGTCCAAGACCATATAGTTAATGAATAGCTGTACTGTTGATGCAACTTAATTTTGACTAACCCTAAAGCCTGTTCTCATTTTATGATTCCAGAGCTGTTTCCATTAGTTTTATTATTATTGCAATATGTCTAATTTCATTTAATGTACTTTAAAAGTAGTAGAAATTTAAACAAAAACTGTCAACTATGTTAAGAAAACAAATGCTCTGAAAAGAGAAGAATTCTTTGTGATTATCTCTGGATGGTGAAATTACCTCTCATTCCAGTAAAAGAAGTAGAACAGTTAAGTGGGCATACAGACCCACTCTTTGCATCAGAAAATCTCTTCTGAAAAACCATTTAAAAATTTTTTTTAAAGGATGGTAAAATAGAGTTTAACATCTTAAACATTTTTAAGATGTATACAATATGGTGGTATTTTAAGTACATTCCTACTGTTGTGCATTCACACCACCCATCTCCAGGACTCTTTTCATATTCTATAACTGAGACTTAATACCTACATTCCTTGTCCAGCCAGCCCCTTGTAACCAGAATTCTATTTTGTCTCTATGAACTTGACTACTCTAGGTGCCTCATATTGTGACTGATGTATTTTCCTTAGTTTAATGTCCTCAGAATTGATCCATGTTAGCATGTATCAAAATTTCATTTCTTTTTAAGGCTGAAAATATTTCATTTACTTAAATATATAAATTAAGATATTTTCAAATTTTGTTTATCCATTCAACCACTGATGGGGATTTGGGTTGCTCCTACCTTTTGTAGGAATAATGCTGCTATGAACAGGAGTAAACAATTCTCTCTTAAGACCCTGCTTCCAAGTTTTGGGTATGTGTCTAGAAGTGGAATTACTAGATCGTATAGTAATTTTCATTTTTGAGAAGCTGCCATGTTTTCTGTAGTGGTGGCACCATTTTACATTCTTATGGACAGTGCACCAAAGTTCCAATTTGTATCCTCATAAGCACTTGTGTATCTTTTTCTCTTTTTGGTACCAGGATTGAACTCGGGCACTCAGCCACTGAGCCACATCCCCAGGCCTTTTTGTGTTTTGAGACAGGGTCTCACTGAGTTGCTTAGTGCCTTGCTGTTGCTGAGGCTGGCTTTGAACTTGAGATCCTCCTGCCTCAGCTTCCTGAGACGCTGGGATTATAGGCATGTGCCACCACACCTGGTGTATTTTTGTTTTTTGATAGTAGCCTAATGGAAATGAGTGGACTGTACTTTTTACATTTACTGGTTAAAAAGAACAAAACATCTATTCAACCAGGAATGATAGTATAATTTTAATTTGGTTCTTTATATTATCTGGATAATTAGTAAGCAATAGAAAATATCTGAACCAAAGTATAATTATTTTTTATAAATGTTGATTTATATTTAAGGAAATTGTAAGATTTTTCCTGTCCTTAATATTAAGAACTTTTAGTGTTATCCTTATGTACATGATAGTATCAACTAAGCAAGTTTGGAGTTTAACTACTAAATAGCCCTCGTGGAAATCAAGATGACAGTGTATACAAATCTATATTTTATTACTGGTAAAAGACATATAACAAAGGACTTTAAAAGTAAGGATATGAATTATAGCAAAGGACTGTCTGAGGGAGCAAGGGGTCTACAAAGGCCAGGTGAAAACTATATTTTTTTCCTGCTTTAAATCCTGGCAGGATACATTTTCTCAGATCAGGATCCACTGATGTGTGCAGGCAACACTTTGAAACCAGGGATCCAAAATAATGTCTCAGCTAGAAATCATTCTAATTTTGCTGATCAAGTAAGCATCTTCCTACTAAGTAACCATTCTCAACAGCAGAGCGTTCCAGGAGTCTAAAGCCAGGTGCAACTCATCAAATGCACCTGTGCCAATAACGCGGGCACAGTGCCTGAAACTCAGACTCATCATTACAAGGCAGCACCATTAATCAGTAGGTTTAATGGCTTGACTAGGGATTGGTCCCATGCAAAGCAGGTCAGCCTGATTCCAGGGTTAGTTCTTACAGAATTACACAGCACAGTGTTATGTTCAGGGGAGATGTGAATACGATAACCTGGTGATGTTTCCATTTTGGATATAGCTTTCTTTGGTTTCTTACAGATGCTACTAATATGATTTCATGCAAAGCAGGTCAGCCTGATTCCAGGGTTAGTTCTTACAGAATTACAAAGCACAGTGTTATGTTCAGGGGAGATGTGAATACAGTTACCCGGTGATGTTTCCATTTTGGATATAGCTTTCTTTGGTTTCTCACAGATGCTACTAATATGATTATGGAATATCCTTATTTATAAAAGGACCACATTTTTAGTTCTTATCTCCATCATTCTTTAATCAAAGTCAGTCTTTCATAACATAAGGTACTGCTAGGTGGTGTGTATCTTGGACTGCATATTTTCCTTTGTCTTCTAGGGTTTTGATTCTTCTCTTGGAGAGATCACCTTACTGTTTATTGATAATTCTACTTTGAAGTATCTTTCAAGATAAATGTTGTTTGCCTCTTAAACACTTTTCTTTTTATGAATTTTTTTTTTTTTTAGATCAGCCATATCTTTGGGCTCGACTAGATAGAAAACCCAACAAAAAAGCTGACAAAAGATTTAAAAATTTTCTACATTCCAAAGAAAACTCAAAAGGTTAGTAGGTTTTTTTCTTTACTTTTAAATTTTAAATAGCTGAAATTTGTAGTTAATTTATTTTTCTACTTTTTTTATTCATATGTGGTGCTGAGAATCAAACCCAGGGCCTCACACATGCTAGGCAAGCAGTGTATCACTGAGCCTCAACCCCAGTCCCTGTGGTTTATTTTTGCTATGACATTTCTATACATTTTTATCCTTGTGAATTTTTTAAGCAATTAGGGTAACAAAGATGATAGTTGAATATTTTCATATATATAAGAATGTTACTGAAAAATATTTTAAAATATTTTCCTAGTATTTCTGTGACTCTTCATCAGTCTATTTTATTAAAACATACAATATTATAATGTGAGATACATTTTCATTTTATATGCGTAAGAGACAAATATAATTTTATTGATCTGGGCAAAATCTCAAAGGAAAATTAGCGTTTTAAGTTATGACATTAAGATGCCTCTAATTATTATATATATATATATATATATATATATATATATATATATATAAAATATACAGACCTACAGTCACTCATGTCAATAATTTATGTATTTGTATTTATAGTACTTTAAAAATTCATCATATACCTACATAAAATGGAACATTGGCAACTTTATATACCCTTTATATATATTTATATATATATATATATATATATGTATAGTTTATATATATGTATACTTTATATACATATTGAAATGGTGGTATATTCAGAATTGAAAATTTTAAATGTTAGTACCATAACACTGAGGAATATAGTCACACTGTGGTAAAAATGTGACTAACTGTAACATACATTATGAGGTTTTATTCACTATTCCCACTTTGAACCTATATTTTGGTTTTTTAAAGTATGACCAAAAATAAGATTATCTACTCTTTTTAGAATTTCTTTGGAATGTTGAGGAGGATTTCAAACCTGTTCCAGAGTGCTGGATACCAGCAAAGGAAATAGAACAATTAAATGGAAATCCAGTACCTGATGAAAATGGACACATTCCTGGTATCATGAAAAATCTCTTCCTAAATGCAGTTCTGTGTTTACTAGTATAAAATCTGAAAGGCTCATTCAATCAGAAATTGCAGAATTTAATTTTAATGTGGTTCTTTTCTTTATATGTACAGAATAAAACTTCTAAATCAAATTTATGTAATGTTTTAATCTATATTAAAAATGTTTCAAGCCAGGCATGGTGGTACATTCCTGTAATCCCAGCAATTTGGGAGGCTAAGGCAGGAGGAGCAAGAGTTCAAAGCCCAAAGCAACTTAGCGAGACCTTGTCTCAAAATAAAAAATAAAAAGGGCTGAGTATGTGGCTCAGTAGCTAAGTCCCCCTGGGTGCAAAAAAAGAAAAAAAAAAGATGTTTCATACTAAGCATGTCCTTTTAGGCTTAGAATTTTTTCTAAGATAGACATTTTACTCACCATAGTATGTAACAATAAGAGTTGAGGCTGAAGGTATAGAATGGGCTCAGACCTTAAAGGCTCTGGTATTTCATGTAGTTTTAGGTTTATTCTGAAGATACTGGTTACAGAACAGTGCTACAACTAAGTTTAAATTTCAGAAACAGATTATGTACAAAAGTTGGGTAGGTTTCACTGGAAGCTAATGGACTAGCAAAGAAGTGATTACAGTAATTGGGGGCTAATGAAGGTAAAAAAAATGTGGTCACTAGGGCACATATGCCCTAATTTTTCCTCCTTTTTTGCAATGAGTTTCTCCCACAATGAGAGGGCCTATTCTGGCAATAAGACTGAAAAAAGTAATAGTAGTAATTGTTTTTTTTTTTTTTTTTTTTTTGGAGGGGGGTGGAGACATGGTACCAACAACTGAACCACACTCCCAGCCCTATTTTCTATTTGTTTAGAGACAGGGTCTCACTGAGTTGCTTAGCTCCTTGCCATTGCTGAGGCTAGTTCTGAACTCATGATGCTAATGCCTCAGCCTCCCAAGCTGCTGGGATTACAGGTGTGTGCCACCATGCCCGGCTAGCAATAACTTAATACATATGTAATCAATAAATTGTTCAATATACATTAAATATTTTGCAGTAGATTGTGAAACACCTACATATCTTCCTTGTTTCTGAAAGTGACTGGAGAGTAGAAAATCACTTTTTAAAAAGTTGTAATGCTATCTTAAATTGGTGTTCAGTTGTTAGATTAATTCCTCAGTAGAATAAAAAAATGAAGCCATATGGTCTTTTTAAGAAAAGGAATAAAACTTTATCTCACTGATTTTAAAAGTATATGTCTGATAAAACATCCAAAAAACTGGAAATTTACAACAGAAATTAAAATTACTGTGTTTTCAATCCAAAGAAAACCAACATAATAAAAATAATTTTTTTCTTTAAATGATAGGTTGGGTACCGGTGGACAAAAACAACAAACAGTATTGCTGGCATTCCTCTGTAGTTAATTATGAATTTGAAATTGCTCTGGTACTAAAGCATCATCCGGATGATCCTGGACTTTTGGAAATTAGTGCAGTGCCACTGTCAGATCTCTTAGAACAAACATTGGAGCTTATAGGAACAAATATCAATGGAAACCCCTATGGTGAGTGAAGTTATTTTCTTTTTCAGTTATAGTGACTGCCATTTATAAAAAGTACCTCTTAGGGTCAACTTGAAAAACACATACAGCGGGCACAATGGCACATACCTGTGATCCCAGCATCTCCACAGGCTGAGGTAGGAAGATCCTGAGTTTGAAGCCAACCTTAGCAATAGCAAGGCACTAAGCAACTTAGTGACACCCTGGCTTAAATAAAATACAAAAAAAGGGCTGGAGATGGGGCTCAGTGGTTGAGTGCCCCTCAGTTCAGTTCCCAGTATCCCCCCAACCCAAAAAAACAAAACACATACATACACTAAAGAAATACAGTAGCAATTTTGAGTTGGTTTCCTAGGTTTATAGCCATTTGTGTTAATCATATTCACAGAAAAGTTCATGCCTAATGGTTTTGAATTATTAATCCAAAAGGTTGATTCTATCCTATCTTCCCTGTGGTAACACTGTACAACTAACTATGCATGGGATTGATTCAGGTGCGACTTTTCATTTTTTTTTAAATTTAGAATGAGAATGTACTTTGGTTAGGTAGTTATTTTCACAATTAATGAAAATGGGAAAAATGAGGTAAATAAAGAGCTTAATGAATATCATATCAAACTTCAGAATATATACCATGGCAGATTTGAGTACACTGAGGGCCCTATGAATACCTCTTGACTGGAAAATGAGATGATGAACCTATGGACACTGAAGGTATAATAGCAAATTCCTAAGTAGAGATCAAAAGTAGATTGACTCTCAGGTGTAAGGCTAAGATAGTACTTATATCAGAGATACAGTGTAGCTTTTTGGCAGATACTCAATGATAGTTGAAGGTGGCCAATGGTACAAATGAACTGCTGTTGCAATGTTCCATTCAAACTATTTACAAAATACAGTTGTTTGTCTAGGCTTGGCTTTCAGATTGTAGTTTGACATCTCCTAGTATAGAGTATACAAAAGTAGAATTTGAACTTAATGGAATAGATGCCACATTTGAATAAGAGCAGTGCTTGGATTACACTCTCTTAAGGAAAACCAATTAAACTTTATAAAAAGACTTTTTTTTTTTAAATTTTTTCATTCTCTCTGAAAAGTTCCTCTGAATCAGTATAGCTAATGGCAGATTTTACCATTTAGGATTAGGAAACAAGAAACATCCATTACATCTTCTTGTACCACATGGAGCATTTCAAATAAGTAATTTGCCTACATTGAAGCACAGTGATCTGTTGTCCTGGTTTGAAGGTTGCGAAGAGGGTAAAATTGAAGGAATAGTATGGCATTGCCATGATGGCTGCTTAATTAAGGTAAGGTAAAAAAAATATATATATACCTTGTTTTGGGTTATGTCATCTTACAGTCCTACAAGAAGAAGAAGTGGTTCTCAAATTCTCTGCACAAACTGTAACAGCTCTGATTCTAAAGCAAAGAAATACAATTCCCTTATCTCACACAGCACCAACCTTTATATGCAAAAACAGTGTTTCCCAGCATGTATTCCATGGGTCACTGATTATACCAGCGGGGGTTCAAAATTAAGTGGTACTACATGTTCCTCCTCTTGGGAATTCATGTTGCCCATTAGAGCTCTCTGGAAGACATCCTACACCTAGTTTAACTCAGTGTTTCCCAAGCTTACTTTATTGCAAAATTTGTTGAGTAAAAGGAGTGCTGAGGTGGCAGTTGATAAATACAGAATGAATTATGCTTTCTGCCCTGTTTGTCCCCTGGACTTTTCCATTTGATTTCTCATAGGCGACAGAATGCTGCTTTTTGCTTTAATCATAATTGGTTAAACACTATTAGAATATACATAGTTCAGGGTTGGGGTGGAGAGCAGTTCTGAAAAGTTAATCATCAGGTCCAGATCATGAAAAACCTTAATGTAATGACCAATTTTCTCATATGAAATTCATGTTTAAGAACTAGGTCTTTATCAATCCTCTAGCTCTCTACAATTCATTGAAGTTAAAAACTTGGATATTATTTTTAAGCCCTCTTTCTATAACTTCCTATGTCCATTATCAGTTCTTAAAGATTCTAATCTGTTGAATCTATATACTTCTCACCAACCAATTCACTGTTAATTTTAATTCACAGGCCAATATTTATGCTTAAATTATATTGTCCTCCTAAACATTACCTTTCAGTCTTACCTTTGTGTCCTGTTCATTCTTCATAAATGAGAGTATTATTTCCCTGCATAAAATTATTCTTTGCAGGATAATAAGGTATCCTAAATAAATAGATCTAAGTGAATTAGGTATTGTTTAAAAATTAAAGCTAATACCCTTTTTTTCTCTTTACAGGTCCATCGCCATCATCTTGGTTTATGCTGGCCAATTCCAGATACTTATATTAATTCAAAACCCGTTATTATCAACATGAACCTGAACAAATATGACTATGCCTTTGATGATACCAAGTGTTTGTTTAGTCATTTTTCAAAAATAAATAATCAGAAATTTGGTAGGCTCAAAGACATAATATTTAATGTATAAAATGAAAATGTAATTAAAATTACCTTTGTATGTTCAAATCTTGAATATTCTGCCATGTTAAAAGGTAAAATTGAGGTTTACTGTTGTGTACTATGAAACATTAGGGTCTTTTGGCATTTGAAGAAATTAATTTTCCACTTGGAAATACCTATTCAAATTTTATTTAGAATCAACACATTAACTTTAACCTCTGGACATAAAAATGTAAAAATGAACAGTATGCTCCCCAAGCTTGTATAACCTGATTCTGTCCAATGTAACTGGGTGGTAAATTGAAAGGCAACAATTAAACCAGTAATTTTTTTTTTTAATCAATACTTTAAATACCTTGAGCTCAATTTAATCTTCCTAGACATTTAACAAAATGTATGTCTTAACCTTATAACTTAATGGTTGTATGTACAGATCATAGTATTTGACAATCTTAAATAATTGTTAAATATGTATAAATTCAAAAATATATTTTTCTAATAAGTTGAAAATTTTCTATAATTTACTAAAACTTCCAATTTAAGTAAAAGTAGAACATATTGAGAAGGAAAGTCTTTAGTTCATGGATTTGCCTGATTACAGATGAAACTTATATAATTAATCAAAAGCTAAATACATTAACATGAGGCCTTCAATAAATGGGGAAATTAACAGGACTTTCTTCGTCTTCAGACTGTTCAGAAGAAGTAGCAACAGGGCTACTTAATTCAACTCCAAATTGTTCAGAAAGTTTTTTTAACTTCTCTTCTAAGAGAATATTTTTTTTCACTTCTTCTTTGTAATTATACTTAAGATCTTCAATTTCTTCAAAAAATGAAGGGTCAAAATTTTCCAATTCTTTTTTCAGCTTTTTTATTTCCTCCTAATAGAAGAAACATATTAACTTTAAAAGTTGCACATAGAAGAAAGAGCATGTTTTAGGTTTGAACTGAAGAGATCTAACTTATAAACATGAAAGCTAAAATAACTTGAAGTCAAATACAGTTACAAAGGCAGAAGTATTTTCATAAGATTTGTTAATAGGGTTTTATTGTACAGTATGAAGAACTTGTTAACTGCCAAATTAAATGATATATTCTGAAATTATGTACTAGCCTTTAATTAAAATTTATTAACTCTCAAGAATATGAAATTTAATCTTTCCTTAAAAGCACATCAATAAGTCAATCAAAATGAACTGGTGTTCACAACACTGAATTTGTTCTGGTTAAGATTTTTGTTTTATGCTTCATTTTTATTTTTCATTACAAATATCTACTTTTTAATGAATAATAACCAACTTCTTATAAGCATATTTATGATCAGAGAAACTTTGGGACTTCTCCTTGGCTAAGTTAGGCATCTGGTGAAGAGATAAATTGAGCCTTATTGGCTATTTAGAAGAGGCAGTGATAACCAGATAATTATCCATGCCCTATTTTTCTGTTTACAGAATCTTAAAGTATGTAAAGCATAAAAATTTTTTTTAAGTGAACTATAACTTTATGGAAAGGTTTCTAAAAAGAATTTGAAAAGGTACTTAAAGACACTGTTCCAAATGTGACATAAAACATAATATCTTAAAAACTATAAAGAGCTAGATTTGTTATAACTACTAAATAAATTTACTTTCTAATCTTTTCTAATTGTTCTATCTGAATGTTTTGTTAGCTCTTAAACACAATGAGCTTTGTAATATCCAGGCAAAATATTATAAGAAAAAAATGTAATTCCTTGAATTTTTAAGACATGTACTGAAAACTCAAAGATGGTGATCATAAATTGTTTCTCACAAACATTTATAATATTAATATTAGATAAGATTATTTAATTACCTTCAAATGCTGCTTTTCTAAATCTGATATTTTGAGCTGTGTTTCTAGATCTTTTATTTGTTCCTTTAGTTGATCAGCATCTGCCAAAAAAAGTTATAAAAACTAGACTCACACTTTTTCTATTCTGAATTAAGTTCAACATAAAGGATTTGATTTAGAAAATAAGCAGAAAACTTATGAAACTTAGAGCCTTGAAAATAGGGCTAAATGGCTGAAACTTTCTCAGGCTATGAATACTATTTTAAAAAATTTCGGTTAGGCATTGTCATTCCATAGCAACCAAAGAGAAAAGGCATCTGCCCGGAGTTAGAAGTGGAGATAAATGCTTTAGAAGTAATTCTTATTTTTCAGAGAAAAACCCTACAACTAATAAAAGCTGTTAGGTACTAAAAGTACATCAGAAAAGCAGACTACTAGATAAGTGGCTAAAACGGTGAGCTGGCCACAAGCAATGGCTACTCCACATAGGTCTTTTACTGTGCCATTAGTATGTGCACAATACCCTAGGGCAGGGTATTTGATACAACTAAAACATCAGACACAGCCTGATACTTTGGCAGGAAAACCAAAGCAAATACAGCACAGAGGTTTGAATTTACTGGATGTGCTTCCATGTTAACATACTGCTAATTTTATAGTGAGAATCAATAGGCAAATGGACTTTTTAATCCCACCTTTGCTAGATATGTAGATCACTTTTTAAAACACTATATATAATGTGTCAAGTCACATGTAACTGTTGAAAGGTAAACATTTTTTAATGTTAAAGTTTGAGAAAATAAAAGACAGCAAACAAATGTACATGACTCAAGCATATTCTATTAGGGTATCCTGGGAATGATCCCCTCCCTATGTATAACTAGGAGAAGAATGGAGATAAAAAGACTAAGGAAAAATTTTGTTATGGGATTCTGTTAAGTAGAAAATAAACTTTGAGACTTATACAATGAAAACTACAGAACCCTAAAGAGAGAAATAGAAGAAGATCTTAGAAGATGGAAAAATATACCCTGTTCATGGATAGGCAGAACTAACATCATCTAAATGGCGATATTACCAAAAGTTCTCTATAGGTTTAATGCAATGCCAATCAAAATCCCAAGGCATTTCTTGTAGAAATAGATAAAGCAATCAGGAAATTCATATGGAAAAATAAAAGACCCAGAATAGCAAAAACAACTCTAAGCAGGAAGTGTGAATCAGGTGGTATAGCGATACCAGACTTCGAACTATACTACAGAGCAACAACAGTAACAAAAACAGCATGGTACTGGTACCAAAACAGGCGGGTGGACCAATGGTACAGAATAGAGGACACAGAAACCAATCCACAATATTATAACTATCTTATATTTGATAAAGGGGCTAAAAGCATGCAATGGAGGAAGGATAGCATCTTCAACAAATGGTGCTGGAAAAACTGGAAATCCATATGCAACAAAATGAAACTGAATCCCTTTCTCTCGCCATGCACAAAAGTTAACTCAAAATGGATCAAGGAGCTTGATATCAAATCAGAGACTCTGTGCCTGATAGAAGAAAAAGTTGGCTCTGATTTACATATTGTGGGGTCAGGCTCCGTTGGCTCTGATTTACATATTGTGGGGTCAGGCTCCAAATTCCTTAATAGGACGCTCATAGCACAAGAGTTAATAACTAGAATCAACAAATGGGACTTACTCAAAATAAAAAGTTTTTTTCTCAGCAAAAGAAACAATAAGAGAGGTAAATAGGGAGCCTACATCCTGGGAACAAATTTTTACTCCTCACACTTCAGATAGAGCCCTAATATCCAAAGTATACAAAGAACTCTGTATAAAAAATTAAACATTAAGATAACAAATAACCCAATCAACAAATGGGCCAAGGACCTGAACAGACACTTCTCAGAGGAGGACATACAATCAATCAACAAGTACATGAAAAAATGCTCACCATCTCTAGCAGTCAGAGAAATGCAAATCGAAACCACCCTAAGATACCATCTCACTCCAGTAAGATTGGCAGCCATTAGGAAGTCAAACAACAAGTGCTGGTGAGGATGTGGGGAAAAGGGTACACTTGTACATTGCTGGTGGGATTGCAAATTGGTGCAGCCAATTTGGAAAGCAGTATGGAGATTTCTTGGAAAGCTGGGAATGGAACCACCACTTGACCCAGCTATTCCCCTTATTGGTCTATTCCCTAAAGACCTAAAAAGAGCATACTATAGGGACACTGCTACATCGATGTTCATAGCAGCACAAATCACAATAGCAAGACTGTGGAACCAACCTAGATGCCCTTCAATAGATGAATGGATAAAAAAAAAATGTGGCATTTATACACAATGGAGTATTACTCTGCATTAAAAAATGACAAAATCATAGAATTTGCAGGGAAATGGATGGCATTAGAGCAGATTATGCTAAGTGAAGCTATCCAATCCCTAAAAAAAAAAGCCAAATGTTTTCTTTGATATAAGGAGAGTAACTAAGAACAGAGTAGGGATGAAGAGCATGAGAAGATGATTAACATTAAACAGGAATGAGAGGTGGGAGGGAAAGGGAGAGAGAAGGGAAATTGCATGGAAATGGAAGGAGACCCTCAGGGTTTTACAAAATTACATACAAGAGGAAGTGAGGCGAAAGGGAAAAAAAAAACAAGGGGGAGAAATGAATTACAGTAGATGGGGTAGAGAGAGAAGATGGGAGGGGAGGGAAGGGGAGGGGGGATAGTAGAGGATAGGAAAGGCAGCAGAATACAACAGACACTAGTATGGCAATAGGTAAATCAATGGATGTGTAACCGATGTGATTCTGCAATCTGTGTACGGGGTAAAAATGGGAGTTCACAACCCACTTGAATCAAAGTGTGAAATATGATATATCAAGAACTATGTAATGTTTTGAACAACCAACAATAAAAATTTTAAAAAAAGAAAATAAACTTTGAAAGATTCCCTCACTTTTGCACAAAGTGCTAAGAAATTTTAAGTTGATTTTAATATTTATATATTACATAGACTGATAGTGAAACAATGCAGGAAGAAGTGAATATTATGTATAGCATCTTCCAAAAGCTATTTAAATGATCACATCTATTTTTTGATAGTAATTTTGAACTGCCAAAAGAGTTTTGGTTTGATTTGGGAGCTTAACAATAAAATATGACAGGCATCTTAGTCTCTTTCCCATAGGAAATATGAAACAAGAGGGCTCAGAAACTCCCTGAGAATACACGTTTAGAAAAAATAGCATGCCTAATGTCAACAGTATTAAAAGGACTTTTGCACTACACTATGTCTGGTCTTGTACAGTTCAACCTGAGTGCTATCAGAGATATATCAAGAGATTAATGCATGTAATTTTATTCACCAAGAGGCACTACTGCATAGTGGTTAAGAGCAGGGAATAGCAAGGAACTTTGGAATTTTGTTGAATTAGGTTTTCATCTTGCCTCTGCCACTATCTAGCTATTATAACCTTGGGGACTGGTTATCAACCTTGAGTCTGTTTATCACATGAAAAATGATGACAACAACTTATCTGTAGGTTATAAGAATAAAGTAGAATGCTTGTGAAGCACTTAGCATAATGTCTAGTACAAGTCACACATGATGGCTTTACTACAAAGTAACATCAAAGCTATATGATAGGATACTGAAAAGGCTACATGAAATAGTCAAAAGATTGTTCAGATAAAAATTGATATAATCTTTCATGCGAAATTTGGCACTTCCATTAAGTCATTAATGGAACCATTAGGTTAAGAGGTTCACAGAATTAGTTTATAACAGCAGAAACTCAAACTCAAATGTCCATGAAAAGTAAATAAATAAATGTGGCATCCATGCACATTAAAAGAGTGAGACAGATTTGCATACATACCTCAAAAGATGTCCCTGATATAGATAGTAAGTTGGGAATATGGTATGAATCCAATTTCATACCATCCTCCAAGAAAATATTTATACATATATATAAAATAATATACATATAATGTCTATTCTCTTCATTTACAGAAATTATATCACTATTGCTGGGAGAAGCATGTACATACACATATTTCTGCTTATATAGAGACAAATATTAGAAATATGAACCAAAAAAGCAAACCCTAATAAAAAGTTGGGGTAGCTAACAAGTCTTACAAAATATATTACCACGTGTGATGCTTTCAACTCCACTTTGGTCCTTGTTATCTTCTATCTGATGGATTAATTCTGCTTTTTCTTTATTCAGCTGATTATTAGCTAATCTAAAACACAACAATAATGTATTTTAAAAACAAGAGACATTGCTCCAGAAAATACACAGACATTCCTTATCAATTAGTGATGAACAAAACCCCAAATGTGCTAGTATTTACCAAGGTAAACATCTACTCTCTATGTTGCAATGCCCCATTTTGCAAACCAAGCACAGAAGCAAATGTCTTCATGTTTTTCTTAATATGTGACCAAATGTTTTTTTAAGAGTTTTCTTATGAGAAGAGCCCAGTGGAAGCAGGCTAGACAGACTTCTAAAGGTAAAGAATTACTTGTTCTTTCTTTCATTAGTATTTGCCTCAGAAAACCAAAGTTTAATTCCATTTGTGCTGTTCGAAAGTTTAAATTACAAACAGGCAACTTATTTTTCAGTATCTAGTATGTAAAAGAGGGACTGCCTGTATCAGAATGATGAAATAAGGATTGAATGAACTCATTAGGCAGCCAAGTTGAAAGACCCTTTGTTTCTAGCTTTAGGAAACCAAGTTATTTAAAAAATAATAACTTAAAAAAAAGAAAAAGAAACAAACAAGTCATATGAACACAGAATGTACCTAAGAACTTGAAGCTCCCGTTTAAGGCCTTGCTCTGTCTCAGTACCTTCAGGAACATGTTTGAGAATCTCAATCTTTAAGAAGATATAAGTTTAGCACAGAAATATGAGGTTTTATAAACACATTTTTAATAAAGTAGAATATTAAAAGTTGGGTTTCAAAGACACATTTCTATTTCTTTTTACTCTTCATTCATTCAACAATTATTAACTACTGCATGTTAGGTATTGTTCTAGGTACAGAGGATATAGCAGTGAATATAACAGTCAAAGTCCCTTCTTGCATGGTCCTTTTAGTTAGTGAAGACAATAAGCATATAATATGATATGTTATGTGATAACAATCCGAGAGAAGAAAGAACCATCAAGAAAAATAATCCAGGACAATAAAAGAGAGTGGAGAAAGGTAGTATTGGATTATGGTTAGGGAAGGACTCTCTGAGGAGCCTCTATTTAAAGAGAGAGAAAGTATGGGAATGGACTATGATATTATTGGGTGAATAGTATTTTAAACAAAGGAGCATTTGCAAATATTTGAACTTTAAATGAGTTTGATTTGTTCAAAGGATTGAAGGAAAGCATATGGCTAAAACACTGAATTAAGGGGAAAGTGGCATATGATGAGACTGAAGGGAAAAAAAAATAGGTGCAGATCAACTGTCTTTACAGGTTATACTTCACTATAAAGTTTCATTCTAGGGTAACAGAGAACCATTGTAAGATTCTGTGTGTGATAGTGTTATAATAAAAAAATTGGGGTAGCTAACAAGTCTTACTATTATAATTTGCTTAATGCTTTCAAAGGATTATTTGACAACCATGTAGACCAGAAATATGGAGGTGAAATGACATGAGAAGGGAAGCTAAGACACCAGTTAGGAGATTACATAAGAATGGTAGTGATGAAGATGCTGCACAGTAATCTTATTTGGGATATATTTGAAAAAAATAACTGAAATGATTTAATCATGAAAAAAGATGAGAGGAATCAGAAGAAATGAAAAATAATTGCATGCCTGTTGTTCAAGGTCTTCATTATATTTCTTAACTTTCTGTTCTCTCTCTGTTGCTTCACTTACAAGCTGTTTAAGGTCAGTAATGCTTTGATTTTTTTTGGCAATATCTGCTTCCAGTTCTTTCAACTTCGTTTCATACATTCTAAAAGTATAAAAAAAATAGTACAAATATGGCACATAGCTTTTCTTAATCATTTAAAAGTCAGTGCAAATTATCACATTAAAAATAAGCAATAATCTTACTACCTATAGTCTCTTAGGAAAATTTCTTTTAAAAGGTTACGTAATTATTTAATATTAAAAGGTGACGACAAGCGAGACAAGAGAAGTCTCCCAGCTCATACACATACTTCTGTGCAAGGGGCTCCTGAAGAGCTGTGGGTCCATACTGGGACTATGGAGACAGAAGTAGAAGCCATGGGCAAGACTGCTAGCACCCACGAGGGAATATCAACATGGTGAAAGGAATATGGGGTGTCAGTATACCAACTCTAACTTCATAAACACACACTGCTGTGCCTGAATTTGGAGCTTCACAGTTTTAGAGTATGATACCTGGATCTATTAAATGAAGTACTTTTGACTTCAGAAAATTTTTATAATATTTTATATTTTTCTTCCTATTATTACACATCCAGCTTTAATAAATTAAAAAGGCAAAGACAAGAGATAAGTATCCCTAATTCACAAAGAATTTAGATATTCCGTAAGATTATAAATAATGATGAAGCCTGAATTTGACCACTGTAAAATTGTAAAATTAAAACTTTTTCAGTCACAAAACAAGAAAATACAAAGTTAAATTCATCAGAATACCAAATTCACATTACTAGATATTCTTAGGAAGATAAAGATGGTAATGAAAGCTTTTCTCATTGTATGTTATACAGAGAACAGATATCCAGGCAGAAAAAAAATAAAAATAAAAAGACATTTCATTGAAAAGGAACAAAGTATTCAAAAGCGCAGCTCAGAGAAACAATGCATGATGGGGGAAGGATGAAGCTTTTAATCTAAAAGTCCAGATTTGCAACCATCAAGAAAATGATAATATTTCAGACTTCAAAAAAATTTTTTTAAAAATTAAGACTCATAGTTGTACAGGTACACCATACCTTCTAGGCTGTCTTTTATAATATTCAAACTTTTCCAAAGAAAGAAAAAAAAAACCTGAAATGCCTTAAGCTAATTTTAAAAAGCTAGTATTACTCTGGAAACAAAATCTGAACAGTAAATGAAAGGACAGTTATGATTGTCTAAATATATTCAAATAGCTTTTGATAGACCTTAGAAACTTAAATTAGGAGGGAATGTTCTTAATTTGACAAGGACTATCTACCAAATATTTGCTGAAGGTGAATAATAGTGATCAGAAGTTTACTCCTTCACTTCTTCCATTTCTCTGTTCATAGCCACCCAATTACCAATTACCAATTTTCTAATTACCCCATCTAAAATGGCCCCCAAATAACCCTGAGCTATCTCAGCATAATATAGGACACAGAATTATATGTTAATAAATTTTTTGAATAAAGAATAAAGCAACTATAAGGATTTCAGCATGAAATAGTCCTCGAGTGCCAAAGGTGCGAAAAGTGCTCTCTAAATAGTTTCACTGAGTTGGGTGTGTGCTATCACTCCTAGACCTCAGCATTAACACTTTTAGACCCAGCCCCCAATGCCAAGAGTGGGGATGGGAACAAGACAGATTTAGGGAACTTGAAGGTCAAGAATCAGAATGAGGCTTATCTCTGTCAAGAAACTACTACCTGGACTTTTTTCTTCTTCAAACTGGTTTATTAGAGACATTGTCTATGCTTAGTTACTTGTACAGTTCTCAGAACAACAGCATATAAGTGATCCAAAATATAAAAAGTTATCTTCAACTATGGTTAAGTCTCATACCAACTGTTCACAAATTGTATTAATTCTTTTACCCTAATAATTTCTTTTATAGTCTCACAGAGTCCTAGAAAAGGAAGATGGGGATTATGTTCCCCATAAATGAGAATAACTTAAGCCCACAAAGATATATCATTCAGTCAAGGTCAGAGTAATTTAGATCTATCTAAGCCATAAAAGTCACCTGGCTCTCAAGGAACCCAGGCAAGATAGCTTTTGAGAAGTAATATGCAGCTTAAAGCACAGAATCTGGGAGTAGCAGGTACAGAATAAATATCTGCTGAACAAATAAATCTCATAGTAACTCAAAATTTTGAGATCTTATGTGATTACAGAAGAAAAAAAAGAATGACCAAGAAATGAACATAGAGTCACAGCTGGTGTCCAAGAAGAAAAAAATGGACCTTTCTCCCCTTCTTAGTATCACAATTGATATTTGCACCCTAATACTCACCTTCTGACAGAATACTTATTCCCAGTTTGTAGATGGAAAAAGTGTTAGCTACAGGGCAGAAGGATGGATTCTGACTTATTTTGGTATGGTATCAGAACAGGAATCAAGGACAACTTCTCCAAGACTACAGAGACTTCTGGGCTGTCTTTTAATATGCCTGCTTATTAACCTTTCTCTTTTCTCCTTAGACTGGGCTGATGGGGCAAGTACAACGCAACAAGCCTTATTGTGGGACTTGCTATAGTCTAACACTGCTAAGATTCCCATCCTATTTGTAGTGATGATGGGTGCCACCCTGTCCCCCATCAAAGTCATTCTAAAGGCAGGTAGGGCAGATGTAGACTTCAAATGGGAAAATAGGAAGGTAAGGCCATAGGGAACTACAAAGATGTCTTTGCCTTTTGAATGGGAGCAACAGATGTGCTGATGACAAAGAATTCAACTTCACAAAGGAAAACTTTTGGTGGAAAAGGACAAAGGATGGGATCCTACTGGTTACTAACTTCTAGACTTCTTGAGTTGGAAATAGGAATGACACCAGTCTTTTAGCAACGTATCATAGTCATGATGGCAGCATCATATAAATTAGTTTCACAGGCAGAAATCCCATATACTTATAGAAAAGGTTCACATGGTGGGAAAAAAATCTGAGTACCAAAAAGCAGAGGCCAGAAACACTAAAGCTGTGTTGCATTTATCTACTGAGGCTTTCTGAAGAGAAACTTCTCTAATATATAACTCCAAATAGTAATGCAGTACAACCTAGATCCTGTATGTCACAGAATGTGACAAGACAGCTCAAATGTTTCTAGCTCATACTTGAAATAGAAAATGAACAACAGTCAAGAAGCTGTTGTTGCATGTGTGCACAAGACTTTGAGTTCAATTTCCAGCATTGCAAAGTGAAAAAGGAAGCTGAGATTTCAGTTGAAGAAAAATAGCACTCAGGAAAAGATGGGAAGCATTAGCCCAGGCTCATGGCTGACAGCAGCTTTACGAAGCACATCAAGCTCTATAGCAGCTTTACAATGCACATCAAGTTCTGTTCCGTTCTATGCTCTGCCATCCAAACTAGTTAAATGTTTTAGAGAAGAAAAAGATTTTCTGGAAATGCTAGCATAGAATAAAAGGGAGTAATATGCTAAAGTAAATAAATTATTCATCAGGAAATTTCTAAGTTACTCAGAATGGGCTCATCTTTTAAATCAATGATACCAGAATCAAACATGATTAAATGCTGGGCAAGTTTTGAACTATTTGGTCCTACCTGGTAACAACAATTGACTTCCAGCTCTTGCTGTCAGCACCTTCAAGTTGTGGACCTCTACTTTCTGCAATCTGTAATCTCTTACTAGTCTCTTCTAGTTGAACCGTCATCTTCTCATTTAATATCTCTAAATTATTCTTTGCTATCCGTAGTTTCTCTGCAGCTTCAGTTTCCTATCATTAAAAGATAATTAGTGGGCTGGGGATGTGGCTCAAGCGGTAATATGCTCGCCTGGCATGCACAGGGTGCTGGGTTTGATCCTCAGCACCACATAAAAATAAAATAAAGATGTTGTGTCCACCAAAAACTAAAAAATAAATATTAAAAAATTCTCTCTCTTAAAAAAAGATAATTAGTACATTATAATAAAACATAACACTGTTCTCACAGATACAATGTATTTGAAATTACCATTACAAATTGGAAAACATAAATAACCTGAAGTTCTAAATGCTGATTAAATCTGAAATAAAAATGTAATCTTTCTCTTCTTCTAAAACATCAATATGATGATAATTAGAACAAAAGATCATATAATGAGCTCAGAGAAATATATTTACAAGTAATGGATTCTAGTGGTTACTTTAAATTTTTCATTGTTTCTCTTAATATTTTTAGGATAATTAGATAGATTGTCTCTTCACACATTTAAAAGATTCTGTGTTTTGATTTCCTAACACTTAAGACATCTGGCTATAAGCATAAGCCGTATGTAAATAACAGATTGTTTCTATTATTAAACATCGCCTTCAAGGAACAACATTACTCTGGCCTCACAATGCATTCAATTACTATTCTAACTAGCTTTCACAATATTCATTTCAATGTATTCACTAAATTATCCATATAAATAACAATACCTACTTGCTTAGAGCAAGGAATATATTTTGTCATTTAAATAGAAAGAAATCTTACTGTTTAACCAAAGAGTTTCATATACTTCTCACTGGAAATTAAGTATTGTTCTAAGGCATGTCCATAAAAATTAAGTCACTTAAATCCTATAGCAATTCTGTGAGATAGGTATACTTCTTATTCCCAAACTTATATATGTGGGAACTGAGGAAGAGAGATTAGGTTAAGTAGCCTGCCCCAGTTCCTAAGATCAATATGTAATAGAACTAGGAAGTGAATTCAGAATGAGTAGCTTTTAATTATATTGACTCTAAATTTGTTTATTTCAATGTCCTTCAAAGTAATGACAGGCATATTCTTAAATCTCTCACTACAATTCCTAAACCACTTACTATCTACTTTAAACAAATACTCTTTTCTACTTTCAGTACTGCCAAGATATACTACTTAATTAAAACATAAATTAATGATTATAATTAATCATAAAAGTCATACCTTTTTAAGTTCTTTACGAAGCCTTTCATTTTCAGCAACAATTTTTTCTGTGCCTTTGGTCTTGGATTCATAGTGCATGCTCAACTCACGTCCAAGATGAATTTTAAGTTTTTCTAATTCAGCCTGGTGATTAAAAAAAGAAAAAAGATCAAAACAAGGTAATCAAATAAATGGTACTTATAAACTCATAAAATTTAATTCAAGATAGTTTTAGAGACTATATTTGATATGATTAGAATTAAGGTCTTTCCTTAAATACTGGTCATCTAGAATAGCAGTACCCAACTCTGGCTACACATTTGATGACTTAAACTACAAAAACAACCCTCTCACTACACCTATCTTAGAATATGTCATCAAATAATCAGATTATTCAGGACCTTGGGCACCTGTATTTTTAAAAATACACAGGTAATTAATCTATGAGAAAACATAGTGAGCAAATTGGTCTTGAAATAAGGAAGATAAGGGGAGCCATTCAGTAACTATTTTTACCTTTTCCTCCAATTTAGGTTTTTCTGTTTGCATAAAATATGTACATGTATTAAAGCCATTTTGTAGAATGTTTAAATTTTTCCTAAAAAATTAAAATTAATAAAGCACTCCCATAAAAAATGATCATACTAAAAATGTTACCTTTAACTTTTCATTTTCTAGCTCAATATTAGCCATTTTTTCACTGGTCAGTATTCCTGATGCTTTTTTCAACTGCTCATTTTCTTTTTGGACTTTTTCAACTACTTTTTTCATTAAACCAATAGTTTTTTCTAGTTCTGGGATTGTTTTTCCACTTCTACCAGACTGTAAGAGAATATGCCAATTTATAATTTAACAAACATTTCATAGACTATGATACTGAAGTACCAACACAACAGGTTTATTACTATGCTCATTACTAATAATTCCTAATATTTGATCCCCAAACCTGTGTTAATTTAAAATATCCTTATAACAACTTATAAGACTTATAATTCTCACATACAAAAAAAACAAGACTTAGAGAATTTGACATTCCTACAAGCACATAATTAGTAAGTAACAGCTTAAATAGTCAGGCTTTGATGTCTGATCTAAATAAATAAATTCAAATATTCTATTTAGCTAATGTTCTCTCCAGTATACCAAAATTTTCTTTATATGGAATAAAATCAAAAAGAAAAACTGAAATATAGCTCATCAGTAATCAAATTTTGGCTGCAATTTAAAAGATGCAATTTTCTCTAAGAATAGCCACTGCTTAGGAATTCAGCTTCTGTTCAATATAATAGAAGACATCTGAAACAAAAAACCTTGTATAAATATATCAACAGAGGTAGGCTACCCATCAATAAATTTAATTTCTTATAATCAAAAATAGTTCATAGTTTAATAAAATCATGTGCTCATCTTATTTACATTTTAGTTAGCATTCATGCTATAGCATGAATAACCCTGAGATATAAACTTTCATATAACAAACATATTTACTTTCTTTATAAATTAAAAATTTTTTAGATCAACATAAAATTGTAAATTTTTATAGTGTACATATATATGTTTTCATTTTTGAAAAATGTTGCTGATCATCACAAAGATATTTGCTCTGAATATTTTTCTAATAATAATAATACTCTTCGAATTTTAACTAAATCCATCATATATTTAACATTATTACTGGAATGAGTTTTTGAACTATGATTGGTTTCATTTATTTATACCACTCACTAACATGAAATCAATGGAGGCCTAAACCTTTGGTCCTGGCTTCCCAAGCAACATACTCACCCCTCTAACATGACCAAGTTTTCGCTCAACTTCAAACTTTCCTTTCTTAAGAAACTCACACATTTCCTTCAAATCTCTTACTTGATTCTGAAAGATAAAATATGTAGCAATCTGACATAATTATCATCACTGAAAAGGAAATAAAAACAATTCATCTGAAGTAATGTTTTCAACTGTACAGTCAAATTAAGCAACTGGGTATCTAGACTAACAAGGAATATTCTGAACTAAAGACATATGTTCAATTAATAAGAGAATATTTTATATATAAACTTTCAAGAAATATTTTCTATATTACTGCTTAGGGTACAATACAAATTTGGGATTAGATCTCTGAAACTGTCCCATAATTTACACATATAGATCAATATTCACGTGATAGAAAAGGAGAGAATAAAGTTCTAGCCATGACAAAAAGAAAGACTCCCATTAATAGACTAACATATAGAATACTGAATTTAAAAATAAAGATCAAAATAAAGCAAACTTTCTAAAAGAAACAATTATCCTTATATTTTCAAGTGTGACCATTGTTAGCATTTAACATCAATTTACATACTATATTGACTTGTTTAAATGTAATCTTACCTAACATTTTATGAATATGCATTTTTTAACAATATAAGTAAATATAACAATTAGATGTGTGGTGCAGAAATGTTACAGGCATTTGATTTTCTTAATATAATAAAGCCCATTAAGTTTACCTTTAGTCTTGGCAAATCTTTATTTGCTTGTTCAAGCTGAAACTTTAGCTCAATATTTTCAGATGACAACTTCAAATTTTCCTTCTGAAGCTCCTGTTCTTTTTGACAATGTTCATCTGACTCTATTCCAGAAGTCTTCAGGAAAATTAAATTTGGAATTTTTAAAGTTTAATAAATTAGAGCCAGATAAGACATACTGAATTAGAAAATACTATATCAAAAGGAAAATTTTTTCTCAAAAGAATGTGAAAAAACTGGAGAGCTCTAAAGAAAAGATAATTAAGTTGGAATATAAAACTTACAGATAAAAAGTAATATAGTTTCCTTTTATTTAAAATAGGAACCTTCATATGTATAATGTTTTCATACATACTCGCATAATAGTTAAATAGTTTATGCTGGTTTTGTTACTGCAAAATAAAGGTTGTATAATTGTTATACAGTAATATTATATCCCTCCACCCCCCAAATTCTATGTTAAATTTTAACTCATAGCACCTTCAGAATGCAACCTATTTGGAGACAGGGTCTCTGCAGAAGTAATTAAATTAAAATGCTATAACTAGGGTAGACTCTAATCCAGTATGACTGGTATCCTTATCAAAAGGGGAAGTTTGGGAATTTGGACCCAAAGATGCATAGAGGAAAGGGCATCTGAGGACAGAAAGAGGGCCAGTTACAAGCCAAGACTTAGAATAGATCTTTCCTGTAAAGACTTCAGAAAGAACCAACCCTGCCCACACCCTGATATTTGAACATCTGTCTTCCAGAATTGTGAGACCATAAATTTCTGTTGTTTGAGCCACAGAATCTGTAGTACAGATATCCCTTAATCTCCCCTGGAGATCAATTTCAGGACAATCCCACCTTCCCCAAAAGGATACTAAAATCTGTGGATGGTCAAGTCCCTTAAATAAAATGGCACATATGCATATAACTCACATCCTCCTATATATGTTAAATCACCTCTAGATTATTTATAATACTTAATACAGTGTAAATAGTTAATTACAATATACTGCTTAGGGAATAATGACATGAAAAGGAAGGTCTATACATATTCAGTACATATGCGATTTTTTTCCTGAATATTTCTGATTCATGGTTGGTTGAATCCTCAGAGTGGAATGTGTGCCTATGGTGGGCAAATAGAGTTTATTCAGTAATGGCAGCCCAAACTATGCACTCTAGTCTAAAAAAGAAGTGCCTCAATTCCTTCCTTCTTTAGAAAGCATTTCTGTATTCCTTGAGGTAATTACTCCCTCTCTGAAATGCATTAATACTACATTTGCATTTCTTTTGACAAGAATCTATCTTGGTTATTATTTATGTTCACTTATATTTCTCAGGCTAAACTGTAAGGTATTTGAAAGAGAAAACTGTGCTTGATTATTCTTTCTATAAACTGGGTTGATTACCTCCTACTTCATAGAACTGTTACAGCATCATATAAAATAATTTTGTGAAAGTGCAGAGCATGGCTTTAGTACTTTTTCCTTAAACTTTCTCCATCTATTGGTTCAAACGCTTCAATTGGGTTCAATAAAGTCAATAATTCCATAGACATTATAATGCTTGAAAATATATCAATAAATCTACATGTTATACATGGTTCTATTAATAGTGATTTAATTATTGAAATCTATATTATGCTTGTTACTTTTGTTAGAAAGTAAAGTAACTCCATAAATGTATTTTCTAAGGTAAAACACAGTAAAAATAAAGAAATCACAATTTAGGAAATGGAAAAGTAAAGAAATTTTGGACAGATGTCTGATTCTGATGAGGCATATAGCAGAACACTGGCAGGAAGACTGCATGTGTTCACCAGATTAAGGGAATGAGTATGCATAGACACATATTAGCAAGAAAAAGAAGATGCCTATAAACCACAGTTACATATTCCCACTTATTCAGACTACCCAGGCATATATTCTAATTCAGTGTGATTAAATTAACATAAAGTAAATCCTACCAATTACAAGACTATCAAGTTTTTGAATCTTATGAATAAAGGCACTAGAGAAGATATCTTTTAAGTTCACTTCAGACATGGGCATATTTAATTCTTTGTCTCTAAGCTGTTCTGTTTCCCTATCTTTGTCTCTTGTGTCTGTGGTAACTATCTGAATCTATGAATGCTAAATCACCTATAAGTACCACTGGTTGATAAATAAAAAATATTAAATCTCACAGAAGAGAAAAATTCTATGTGATGAAGATTTTACATGAGAATAGTTTCTAAAAATATTTCTCACTAAAATATGAATGCAATTACTATAAGTGAATGTGAATCACTTTTTCTTTCTATCCTCAGAAAATAAAACAAGATATTAGATCATATTCTCCTAATATTTGGAAAATAAATTCTAATAAAACTTTCTATTCATGATAATATAAAAGGATTTCTTGTATGATGAACTTCATAGGACTTCCCATGTGTTTTATTGAAGAATGATCCCACTAAAAGCCATAAATTGCTCAATATAAAATCCTTAGTGGATGGAAATTAGATAATACATACTAGGCATCTCAAATTTTCTCATTAATTATGAAGTAAAAGAAAAAAATTATGAACCTGGATAAAGAAATAAAATAAGAATTAAACCACTTTCATCTATTTTCTCCTAGATGTGTAATATTAGTTGATGTTAGGCATGACTGGAACATCAGAGGTAGAAAGGATAAAGAAAAAAGGCTACATGTTATTTGAACTGGAAACAAGCTTGTCTTAATTCTGTACTTCAATATAAATGGACCCAAAGTAGTATATATACAAAAGTTCAGAAACTAGAGTTAGATTGAATTTAAAGCCTGATTCTGTTTCTACAGGGTCACTAGAGATACTTACTCTTTAAGCCTCCTATGTAAAATATGAACAGTATTTTGCAAAATACTTTGAGAAATATACTTAGGTAAAGAGCCTAAAACAACACAGACAACACATGAAAGCTTCCTTTTCTCATTATTAAAAAGTATATTACCATCCATGGCAAAAAGATCACTAAGTGAACCTGCTATATATCACTGCAACAAAATATTCCTGATATTCACTGTAGTGAGCTTTTACTTGCAAACAGCTGTCTGAATTTAGAAATATCTAAGGCAATACTAACACATATAGAGTGCCTTCTTTCTACTACTATTCAGTAAGTTCAAAACTGAATTAGGAAATGCAAAACCACAAATTTTGTTAATAATCAGTTAAAATTAGAGCTTAAGGCAAAGTTTATTAATAGTTCCTGGGGTTTTTTTAATTAGTTTTTTTACAAATGCTACAGATTTTATCCCATTGGAACTATATGTTTTTTAGAATTAGCCTAAGAAAATTCAGCTAACAAAGAAATAAAGGAATGTGAAAATTTTACCAGGGACATTCATTTCTTGGCTGAATTGATGAGACCAGTTTCATGATTTGTATGTGCACCATCCACAGCACAATTATTCACTGTATTAGCAACTATGGAATGATTATGGTCCTAGATAGTAGATTCTCTGGGATCTGCATAGTTGTGAACCACATCTTTAGCTGTGTGGCCCTTTTTTCGCCCCCCTCATTTTTAACTATCTCATTCTCTTTCTCATTTTTATGTTCCTGCCTACCATTTTCAAAATATTTTTGATCAACTTTCTCGACTTTAGGATCTGATGCAGACTCAAAATTTGAGTCAAAATCTCTCAGGTTATCATTAATTGACCTAAATGGACCTGATCTGTTTGATACTGCTTCTGATTTAACTTAGTAGGAGCTACAACGTTTAACACCATAGGGTATTAACGATGATGTAACTGTTTCTGGAATTTATTCTCTATTTTTAAATCTTAGGATTTTTTTTCCTTGTTCCTGAACAAAGTGTTCTTTTGTGAAAAGTATTACGTCTGTATTTATTAACACTACTAAGGGTAGAATACATAGTTGTGTCACATACCAGATTCTGTTGAAATAGAAGAAACATGAAAAGGAAAAAACATAAAATATATGTATTATTTAAAATGAGATCAAACAAACAATTCTACATTATTCATTAATGAATCTTTTATAAACTAGAAACATAAACATGAGAATAGAAACATTACTACAACATTTTCACATTTAAGTATAGGCTCCTATCATAAAAAAACTTCATGATAGCTTCATTTAGAATTTTTAGAAATCAGTTGTAATGAAGCTTTATGCAAATATTAAAGTCTTAAGTTATTATGTTAGGACTAAAGAAGCTACTATACATCATTATTTAGTAAAAATAAAAGTTGAATTTACTATATTTGATATTAATGAGAAGAATCTAATGTTTCTGGAATGAGCTGATTATGCTTTTATGCATTTAAAACTAGAAAGAAAAGATGTATACTCACTGAAGGCTTAGAATATTCCTGCTTTGAAAGTTGTTGTTCTAAAGCATGAAGTTTTTCTTGAAGGTATTTATTTTGTAAACGTAAGTCTTCTACAACAGAATCTCGAGGAAGAGCTTGATGGGTCCTACAAAAAACAACCATAGACTCTGTATTGTGAAAACCTAAATTTTACAATTTTACTATATTAAAATATAGCATAAAAGAAAGAAACTGCAATATATTTATTAATAAAGTATACATTTTACTTTTTTCAAAACTCCAAAATTTTAACATAAATGTTGCCATCACAATTTATATTTTAAAATAATCCTCTACAGAGGATTTAATGAAGGACTCCTTTAAACTGTCAGGAATGCAGTTTGACCAATAAAAAACAATTACAGAAATACATTTCAGCTGGGAGCGGTGGTGCTTGCCTGTAATCCCAGAGGTCTGGGAGGCTGAGATAGGAGAATCGAGAGTTCAAAGGCAGCCTCAGCAACTGCGAGGCACCAGGCAATTCAATGAGACTCAGTCTTTAAATAAAATACAAAATAGAGCTGGGATGTGGCTCAGTGGTTCAGTACCCCTGAGTTCAATCCCCGGCACCAAAGGAAAAAAAAAAAAAAAAGAAATATATTCCATATTTTTAAATAGCATGTATATCAATTTATATGTCATTATATAAGACAGTTAAAATATCCACTATTCTAAAAGCATTATGTAATAAATGCATAATATCCATGGTCAGTCTCAAAAAGCTCAAAGATATAAAAAATTTCTTAATGGTTCCAGATAATAATCTGTCACTTTGAATCTAAACATGTCTGCCTGGTCTACATCACCCTCCATAATCTGGCACAACCAACCTTATTGTCCAGGAGACTACCTTTATTCAGGAAAATAAATCTACTTTGACCCAAACATGAAATATTCACTCTTGCCTCTATATCTCTGCTAGAGTGATTCATATCTGAAATTGATCCTTAAAATTCAGAAGTTCTTTGAATTTGAAAAGAAGACAAGATAGTTTCTTGTATGAAATCTTCTCCAACTACTACAGCCTTTACAGATTAACACCTAGAATAATAATAATAATAATAGGCCCTTAAAAGCGTTAGAAGGTTTCAAAAGTAAAATGATTTAATCCTTGCAAAAACTACAAAGGCTACTGAAAGAGGTTTGTTTGTTTGCTTGTTTTTAACATAGGTTTAGATTCAGAAAAATGGAAGAGAAAGATCCATTGCTGGGACTACACAGTAACTTTAAACAGTTATCAAAAGAAAGAATTTCTTGATTTTTTTTCCCTATCAAGGAAAATTATGAAGAATTTAAAAAATAGTAACTTAAATGGAAAGAGGATGGAATGTAAGTTAGCAATCCACCGGAATATTATGTAAAGGTGCTCCACTTCATAGGTCCATATCACATTCATACTGACACAATATTAGACATTAATAAAGAAGCACTACTCTCAAAAGTACAGGAAATGAAAACAAAATTAAACTGGATTATATCAAACTAAAAAGCTTCTGCACAGCAAAGGAAATAATCAACAAAATCAAGAGACAAATACAGAATGGAAGTAAATATTTACAAACTATACACCTGACAAGAAATTAATTTCCAAAATAGATAAAGAACTCTAAAAGCTTAACAGCAAAAACAATCTAATTTAAAAATTTCAAAAGAAGACATGAAAATGGCCAAGAGGCACATGAATAAAACATTCGATGTCATTAGTCCTTAGGGAAATGAAAATCAAAACCACAACGAGAAAATCAAAACCACCTCACAACAGAAAGTCTATTATCAAAAAGACAAAAGATAATAAGAGCTGGTAAGGATATGAAGAAAGATCCTTATATACTGTTGGTGGGACTATAAATCAGTAGTATGGAGGTTCCTCAAAAAATTAAAAATAGAATTACCATATGATCCAGCAATACCACTATGATGTCTAATGTATACACACAAAGGAAAGGAAATTGTTATGTAGAAAAGACATCTGAACTACAATGTTTATTACAGTACTAGTCATAGTAGTCAAGAAACAGAAACAACGTGTCCATCAACTGAAGAATTGATATGTAGTACACAGACACAAACCATAGAATACTATTCAGTCAAAAAAAAAAAAAAAAAAAGTCAAATCCTGTCATTTGTGACAATATGTATGGAACTGGAGAACACTGTATTAAGTGAAATAAGCCAGACATAGAAATACCACATGATCTCACTCATACATGGAATACAAAAAAATTTATCTCACAGAATGTGAGGGTAGAATAGAGATTAGGGAGAGCGTGCAGAAAGGAGGGATGGGAAAAGGTTGGTTAAGGGATATTAAGTTATAGTTAAGATAGGAGAAATAAATTCTTGTGTTCACTAGGGTGACTACAGATAACAATAACGTACTATATTTCTCATAAAAATAATAGATTTTCAATGTTTTTGTCTCAAAGAAATGATAAATGTTTGAGGAGATAGATATGTTTTCCCTGACTGAACATTATACAGTTCATACATGTATTAAAACATCACATTAATATATTCAATTTTTATGTCAATTAAAAATGATTATAAATTTTAAAAAGAAGCAGTAAAGGTAATTATTAAAGATTAATAGACAAAGCCATGGTAAATTTATTAAGGATAAATATCACATATAAATATTATATGTAGATTCCAGACTTTGACAATGATTATTAACATGATTACAGATTATGATATTGTAAGCACTTAGCAGATGAAATAACAAATTCTTTATAACAAACCAAAGTTCATCTTGGAAGAAATATGTGAAACAAAAATTATAATGACAGGACAACATTTTATTTTGCTTTTTATTACTACAAGTATATGGAAGACAGTCTGGAAAGAGGGAAAAAAGTCTCAGACTCTCTTATGAAACGGCATGATGGCTGCAGGTGGAGGGTAAGTGGTGGTTCCAGGTACAATGGAATAAACACACTCAATCCTGTCTCTCTCCCATGAGCAACTACTTGAGGATACTGAAAACTAAACCATATAAGGCAGTCAAGAATAGAATACTAGAATTTAAATACTAGGTGACAGGCAATGAATTTAACTTTTTCTTTTCTCCTATTGTAATTGGCCAGAACACATTATTTGAAACACGTTATGTGAAACTGGAGGTAGTCAGCATTGAAGGGAAAAGTTCTAGAGAACCTTTCTAGTTCTAACTCAAATAAGAAGAAAGGAAACACAAAGAATAAAAAAAATCTTATTATTTTTGTCCTTTCTAGGTGGTCTCATGCTCCAGCCCTCAGGCAACTCCATGGTTTTCGAAAAGGCTTCAATGGGAACCCTCAACAGCTGAAATTTTTGAGTAGGATCTTTTTCTCTAATTGGTAGAGCTGTGATATCGAAGTGAAAGGGCAAAAAATAGTTTTTGTCTTCCTGCTTTCTGCCCTCCTATTGCTGACTCAGCTACAGACATGTACATCTAATGAAGTACATAGCATGGTGGGTTTAACTAAAGTCCCAGATTTGTATGAAGTACCAAAATGGGGAACCCTAAGGAAATAGGAAGTATCATAAAGAGAGGAAGACATTTCTTGAGCTATAAAGTTGTTTACGGACTTCTGGGCTCACCATTCAGCTGCACACTATATAGATCTGATCCTAATCAAATCACAATACTAAGGGTTCTGAGAACTGAATAAAACACTGCCCATGTACCAGACTGTTGACTGGTAAGTGCCCAGGCAGAACAGATCTGAATGGCACTAAAAAAGCTTTGAAAACAGAACTGACAAAGGAACCATAACCCACAGAAAGGAGGGTGCAACTTGAGGCCTTAACCTAACCAATTAGACAGATTACAAGCTAAAACAAATCTCTACATTTTCCATAGAATTTAAACAAGACCTAGAGGCTCACAAATATAATATTTAAAGGTCAATAATACAATAGTACAATCTAGAATTACATTAGGAATATCTCAACTTCACTTGGGAAAAGAAAACCAACACAACCCTAAATTGAAACAACACACATTATTTCCAAATATATGGGTCAAGCAGCTTTTCATTACAATAGGTACTACATTTCCATGTAATAACTTACCTCATATATAATATGTCATTTTCTAAGTCAAGATTTCGCTTCTTTAATTCTTCCAACTCTTTTTCTGATTCCAAAGCTCGAACTCCCATAACTTGATCAACAGTCATGCCAGTTGTTTTTAGTTTCTTCTGCAAAGTAAGTTTCTCTTTGTCAGCTCTGTGAAATTTTTTTTTTTTTTTTTTTTTTAAATAGAGAGCGAGAGGGGGAGAGAGAGAAAGAGAGAGAGAATTTTTTTTTAATATTTATTTTTTAGTTTTCAGTGGACACAACATCTTTGTTTGTATGTGGTGCTGAGGATCGAACCCGGGCCGCACGCATGCCAGGCGAGCGTGCTACCGCTTGAGCCATATCCCCAATCCCTCTGTGAAATTTAATATAGAATCATGAAAATAAACCATTTAGTATTTTGCTTATTCAATTTATTAAACTACAGCTTATCAGACCAACATATGGCAATTATACCATTCTGTATTTAATCTGAATCAACTTACTTCTAAACCATAGGAAATTTCATTTAAAACTGATAAAATAAATAAAAACTAAATCATACATAATAAATAACTTAAAATAGAAAAAGGTTCATATTACCAACTATGACAAAACAATATAATTTCTGGGTCAATAAACTGGATACATAATTAGTGTTACAATGAAATTTAAGCTCACTTGGCAAAAAGATCCTTCAAAGTATTCAGCTGTTTGGTGATGGTATAGACTTCTCTCTCCTTCTCTTTTAACTTGTTTCGAATTCCTTCTATTTTGGTTTGCCATTTTTTGCCTTCTTCCCACCGAATTAATTCTTCTCTAGCACTCTGTAAACAATGCATATGTGTTAAAAATCATAAAAATTATTTTATTTTTTAAACTCACAAATTATAATCTACCAAGAACAACAGTAAACTAATAATTCTAAGCAAATGATAATTGGTTCATTTGCTATATAATTCCTAAAGTCTTTAGACATGCCAAGCTTCACTCTAAGTAGGCTTTATTCTATTACCTGTCAATTGGGGCACAATTGACTAATGCCAACACCCTTGAGGAGACTTTAAATGCAAATTCTAATATAGGTCATCATGGCTAAAGTAAACTTCTAACAAAGATTTTTTTTTTGTTTTGTTTATTTTTTAATTAATTAATTAAAATTAGGTATATATGACAGCAGAGTGCATTTTGATTCATTGGGTACCACTGAAGCACAACTTTTTATTTCTCTGGTTGTAATAAAGATTTTTTTTTTTAAAGAGTGAGAGAGAGTGAGAGATTTGGAGAGAGAGAGAGAGTTTTTTTTTTTTTTTAATATTTACTTTTTAGTATTTGGCGGACACAACATCTTTGTCTGTATGTGGTGCTGAGGATCGAACCCGGGCCGCACGCATGCCAGGTGAGCGCGCTACCGCTTGAGCCACATCCCCAGCCCAAGAATTTTTATGTATAAATGACCAAAGCTGATCTTGTTATAACATTGCAATTGCCTAGAATCACAATGTATTCAAGTCTTCAATGCCTATTACTTCACTCCTATGCAATATTTAGTACTAATCACATGCCAGATACCATCTAGGGACTAGGAATAGAAGTAATGAATAAACCAGATGAAATTTTCATAAATCTTACAAACCATTTTATGTTGGAGGAGGTGAAGGGAGCAAACTGTATATAGTAAAACAAGAAACAAATCAAAACATATTGGATAGTAAATCAGCTGATGATAAGTGCTTACAAGAAAAGGAAGGGAACTAGTGCACTTCAGGAGCAGGCAACATAGTGGGTTATAGGTGGTATCATGGCTTGTTGTAATTTTTAAAAAGGAGCCAAAGAAAGTCCAAGCAATATAGGACAGTCCCATGTACTCAACAAATGTCCTACTGAACATTGATATAGTTAGAAATTTTGGTCACAATTGTCTGAGCTAAACATTTATCTCCATTTCATATACTAACACTAAGAAACTTTTGAATATTTTACCATATACTTAATTTTCTAGGAATACAATGGCCATTATACAAAATAAGGCTATAGACATTGCTTTGCTGAGAATTACAGTTTATCATTTTGGAAATCAAATTATAACTGGAAATGAAATCATGACAGATGAACTACCAATAGAACATATTTGTATTACTCTATATTTGTAACTTACAACTCACATTAACGATATGTAAAGGTAAAAGCACACAACTACCTCTGTTTTTTAACATAAGCATGCCAGACTACTTACATGTTGAAATATGAATAATACAGTCATATACTTATTATTTTATGTTACTTTCCTTTCATGTTTTTCCTATAAAAATTTATTTGAGATATTATAATAATATTCTTGAAATTATTTAAGTAATTAGTTTATATTAACCATGAATTCCATTTGTAATAGTGAAGGGGATATTATAAAACATTATATTTAGTATAAAAGGTCATTTTGGGCCTTAAAGTATTGAGATTCATAACTTAAATTTAAATTCCTAACTAGGATTATTTGTCTTATCAAAACAATCTTCTCTAATACTGGAGAACTATGTTCTCTAACATTCTTCTTCTAATACGGTTTAATTTTTTTACCTTATTTATTTAGTTTGACTAATAAGTATCCTTTAAAAAATGTAAAAATTTCAGTAAGTGGTTCATAGTTAATTTCTTTTTTTTGAAATACATATAAGAAATCATCTATATTCCTAGAAATGTAAATAATATTTTGGGGCATAATGTATGTAAATAAATGATTCTGAAGCAAGGAATGGAGTGCTTTGCCCTGATTAGGCAATTAAATTGTGTCTTGTATTACCCTCAAATTTAAGGAGGGAAGCAAGGCTGAGGGAATTTAATAATGAACAGGAAATAACAAAGGCAAACATCAACCCGGGTCTGTTCTAGACTGAGGAAGAAAAGCAGATAAGACAGGATAGGGAGAGAATGTTTTTCTTTCAAAATATTTCTCTATTAAAAGTCTCAGGAAAATATGGTATATTTAAAATTCTCATTCATTTAACAAATAGTGATCATCTATTAAGTAGATGCTAGAAACATAACAATGAACAAAACAAGCAAAGATACTGCTATCAAAGCTTGTAATCAAACAGGGGAAAACAAAAGAAAAACACTTATATAAGTAAACGTCTAGTATGTTCAGATAACAATAAATGTACACTAAAAGGAGTGCAAAGCATAGGAAATTTTGTTACCTTATACATGTTTGCTATATTGTTTACAGACAAAAACATGCTGAAATTTCAAAACACTCAATATGAAAGCATTTTTTTAATATAAATTAGAAATGTCCAAGTACCATGGAACCTGAAAAAATTTTCTTAATAGGTTTATGGATATATATGTTAAAATCAGGATTGTCCTCTGGGTTTTCTTCTTCTAGTTAATAATAGTATCTTATACTTGTATAGACTAGACTTGATATCTTACAAAACTTTCACATATTATTTCATTTAATTGTCAAAATTATCTTCCATGGCAATAAAGACAGTATTATTTCAGGTTAATAAACTGAATAAACTGAAACAGAGAAGTTAGGAATTTAGGCAAATGCACAAGGTTATTGGGGCTTATTGATAGGAATCAGCTTAGGAACTGGTATCCAACGCTGGACTTACTCCCAGGTAGTGAGGCAGTTAAGAGTGCAATCCAGAGGAGTTAAGACATTTTGATCTTGCAGATTTTACCAACAAAGCTTCTGACAGAAAGCATGCTGTGGCTTCACATATACAAATGCAATCATTTTCATCAAAATTACATTGACACCGATGAATTTTCATAGGAAAATACTGGAATAGTCTACTAAGTTATTTTAATTTCATTACCTACTTTCTCTTTGGTGCCATTACAGACATCTAATTTTCTTTTTATTAAAATTATCTTATAGTTATTAAATATGTTTTGGGTAAATTTTATAATACAAATTTTTCCTAACCATACCTCCTCCACAGTTTCAGGGCAAACATTACTACTAACATCAACCAATATTTCCCCAGAAAACTTCTGTTCCTTTGTTTTTTGTGGAGCTGGGAACTGAACCCAAGGCCTGCTAGACAAGCACTCTACCATTGAGCGACATTCCCAGGCATGGTATTTTCAATATACTAACAGTATATTCAATGTATTCCCATTTCTTCTTCATACCAAATTTAGTTACATGCATTTTAGACAATTTTACTTTTGGTTTGGTTATTTATATTAATAATTTTTATTAGAAAATGATTTGCTAGTTGACCTTAGAAAATATTAGAAAATATTAAGCAATTTATCTTACATGACAGAATCAATCTATGAGCAGATGGGTTATTAATTATAGCAAATACTGAATATGTTCCAAATCATTTTGTTTACCCTGAAATGTCAGTCCAGCCTACTGAAGGACAAAATAAATAAATAAATAAATAAAAATAAAAAAAGGACACACATGGATCAAAACAGAGATCTTAAAATCTTAAAATGTCCAATGTCCAGTTTTCCCCAAAGGTCAAAAGTTCCTACCTACATAAATGGTTACTTGGAGAGAAATGATAAATACAATTGAATACTTAAGGTGTAAAAGTATTTGAAGTCAGGAAGTTGACACAGAGTTGAAGTAGCAATTCCCAAGTAAGAGTAACATTAGAGGTGCCTCCTTAAACATACTGAAAATTCCTTAAGGATGGAAACTTCTTGCATTATATATATCCAATACCACTTATGATGTATCACATACCTTTTCTTTCACAGGTTTTAAATCCACCTCATCTACTCTTCTTTCTAGTTGGCTTTCTAATTTTTTAACTTTCTTTTGAAGTTCTTCAATTAAACTTTGTTTATTGTCCATCAGAGGTTTGCTCTGTAATAAATAAGATGTAACTTTACATTCTAAAAAGGCAGAGTAAAAAAATACACAATAAATATTCCAATTATAGAAATCTTCTGAAGCCATCACTACCCATAGTTTCTGAATAATACTCTTAATATGAAGACAAAATTTAAAAGAGGAAATAAACTATTACCTATTACCTATATATTACAAATCAAAAACATTAATCAAAACTAAATATAAAATTACCTGTAATCCACTGGTTAGTCTTTTAATTTGCCTTTTAAGTTCATCATTTTCTTGATCAATTCCATCTTTCTCTCTAAGTATTTTATTATAGGCTTTTTGGTGTTTTTGCAGTTCATTATTTAAAATATTCAAATTATCACTTAGTGAGTTTTCTCTGCTTTTACTTGTTTTAAGAGCTTCCTTTAATTTTAAAAGGTTTTCATTTAAATCTTCAATTTGTGACTAGAGATAAAGAAAGGTCTTAGTCATGAATCCTCACCATATATACCAATGACAAAAGCAACACAAAATAGAACCTATGCCATTAATACTTTTTATTACAAAGAAAAAGAAAAATTTTAAGTACAATACACAGTACTAAAAACCAAACTACATATATTTTTCCATGTTAATGTTAAATGAACCAAGTCTATTTGAAGCAAAAACTAATATTATATTAAAGAAAAAAGTCTAAAGCAATTAATTTTCAATACCCAGAAATGAAATTTTATCAATTAAATAAATATTTATGGCTGAATTTTAAAGAAACCAGTACCTATCAATGTACATGGAGATTTTTAAACACTATGAAGCATTAAGAGTAATATAAAACAAAATCTCTGACTTCAAGTAGTTTCTAATCTACTTTGTAAAGACAAAACATAAAAGGGCAGCTTGTAATTCCTGGAAGTATATATAAACCATTATGAAGGAATTCAGAGTTCTTAGCTGTTCTATATGGTGACAGTGACAGAAACATGAAGCCATCACTATCCACAGTTTCTGAGCAATACTCTTATAATAAGTGTAATACGGTAGCTTCTTTTGTATTTTCAAAAATATGCCTAGAACTGTGACTACAATAGAAGTCACAATTAATATCAAAATAATCTGAAAGCCAGTTTTATCATGATGTTATCTGCCCTATAATGTCTTATTTGACTAAATGTATTTCTTTTGAATAAATTATTATAGATTGAATAGTATTACTACCAATAAAAAATTATTATTATAATGTTGCTCAGGAAATAATGCCAAGAGTTAATATATGGGATGACATCTAATTTAAAAAGCATCTACACAGCAAAGGAAACAATTAGGAATGTGAAGAGAGAACCTACAGAACAGAAGAAAAATCTTTGCTAACTACTGATTGAGGATTAGTATCTAGAATATACAATGAACTAAAAAAACTTAACACCAAAAAAATCAAATAATCCAATTAATAAATAGACAAATGAATTAAACAGACATTTCTGAAAAGAAGAAATACAAATTACCAGCATATATATATATATATATATATATATATATATATATATATATAAAAATTCAACATCATTAGCAATTAGGGAAATGGAAATCAAAACTACACTAAGATCATCTCATATCAGTCAAATGGTAGTCATCAAGAATATAAACAATAAAAAATGCTAGAGAGGATGTGGAGAAAAAGGAACACTTTTACACGGTTGGCGGGACTGTAAATTAGTACAACTACTATGGAAATCAGTATAAAGTTTCCCCAAAAGACTAGGAACAGAAACAGCATGCAACCCAGTTGTACAATTCCTTGGTATTTATCCTAAAGAATTAAAGTCATTATTCTATACTGATAAATGCATATCCACAATTCACAATAGCCAAGTTATGGAACCAGCCTAGGTGTCCATCAATAGATGAATGGATAAAGAAAATATGGTATGTATACATAAAGGGAGTTTTATTTGGTCATAAAAAAGAATGAAATAATGTCATTTTCAGGAAAATTGATGGAACTTGAGAACATTACATTAAGCAAAATAAACCAAACTCAGAAAATCAAGGGTCATGTGGTTTCTGTCAAAAACAGAAGCTAGAGAGGAAAAAGGAAAAGAAAGGAGGGGGATCTCATGAAAATCAAAAGCAGATCAGCACAGTAAAGAAAAGGGAACAGGAGGGAAGGGAGGTAAAAGGAAAATACTAGAAAATTATATTGGTCAAATTATATTGTTTAATTGTGTTCATGTGTAAATATGTAGCAATGAATTGTCACCATTATGTACAACTATTATGCACCAATAAAAAAAATGAAAAATGATATTCTTGAAAAGTGTCTATATGTGTATCTATCCACTAATAATGCATTATAAATCCCCTATTTATTATTAAAATTACTATTATTAAAGTGGATTCCTTTCAATGGGAACTATCAGGAATTTGGTTATATTAATGCTTATGTTGATGTTCACCTTTAGCTCTCTTGTATGTCGATCAATAATCTGTTGAACATTGAGATTTGCTTCTTTCTGAGAAGTTACAGAAATAATACGTTCTTCAGCTGCTGCTGTCATTTCTGCCCTGAGTTCCAAAAGAGCTCGACTAAGTGCCTAAAAGTTACAACATACATACATTTTTAAAGGAAAATTGATATTTTAATTGAGCAACATGACATAAAAAGTAAACAACCTTTATTTCTTGCTATTATTTTCCTAAAATCATGTATTTAATCAAATGAAATTCACAACATACTTTTCAAATGAATTTTCATAAGTGATTTATATTTAATTCTTTCCAAATTGAGTAAAATGGTTTAAAATCTTGACAATGATATGAGAATCCAGCAAAAATCAATCAATTTATATTACAAAATATAGGCATTTTTTTCTCAATATCCAAATTTAGATATTATAAATCATTCACTGAGTGAATTATTTCCTTCATGATTTCAGTCATCTTTCCATATGAAAGTAACTAAATTTAGGTAGAAAGGATAAGTACAGGAATAGAAAAGCTTATTGAAAGCAAATTTTATGAGCTAAGAGAAAATTAGGAGCACCTCCTAAACGTTTTAGGATATCAAATCTGAGATGAATGGGGATGAAAAAAAAACTAACAAGATAACCAACCAAAGGCTTCCCATACCACCTCTGTGATTCCCTTTTTTGATCTCTCCTTCTTTTCATGATCATATATCCTTCTAAATTACCCAAATCAAATTGTTCAAAACCGCTTAATTATTTGAAACAGACTCAGCAGCATAAAATTCCAGTAGAAAAGAAGAAAAAATGTTAAGTTTTTCTTTCCTTTCCTGCAGATAATCTACAAATTACTGATTACAACATAGACAAAATGAACTACATCTACATTTAAAAACAGCACTCAGTTAAGGTTATTTAAAAACTATCTTTGAGTAAGTCTTATTTAAGTGTATTAGATAAAGCTCATTCTTTTTATTCTAACACAGATTAATGCTATCATCTTTTACCAATTTATAAGTCTTCAACTATCATTTTTTTCTATGTTTTCTATGTATTTCTAGAAAATATTAATAATATGTTATTATTTACTTTTTGCTGTTTTTCTTTCAACGCTAATTGACTCTTTAGCCGTTCTACTAGATTTTTCATTGTAGTTGTTGGAGCTCTTGAATTTGCTTCTTTTTGAGCCTCAAGTTCAGACTTTAAACTCTGCAACTCCTTTTGTGACTGGGCCAGAAGACACCTTAAATCCTCTACTTCTGCTTTCACTTTTTTCATTTCAATTGCATGGTTTTCTTGGAGCCTGACAAAAACAAAAACATGTATACAACAGATTAGCTGCTACAAGGAATATCTTAATAAAAATTTTATAAGTGTATAAAACAACTACTTTAAGTATTTCATATGGCAAATACTTAAAAGATAGTTCTACAATGATTTGAAACTGCATAACTATAAATTTATTTTAGGCTTAAAAATCTGTGTCTCAATAAATTCCTTGATATATTAAGAATCTCTAATGTACAGAATGCTGTGACACTGTATTGTCACAATAATTAATAAAAAAATTACTGTTATTTAGCAAACATTTATTGTGCTTCAATTTTGTGCTGCACACTTTAAGATGTGCAAACAAAATTTCTGTATGTACATGTGACTTTGCAATTTTCAAGTTACTTCCTTATACATAACCATTAGAATTTCATATAACCACTCCAAAAGTGAGAAAGAAATTTAGGGGTGTAGCGAGAACACAGGGTCCCTAAAGGAAAATATCCCTGTTAAACTACAGAACAAACAACTTGTGAGCCAGACAAAGGAACATAGGAGACAGAAAAGGGCCTAAACAGTGCATGAATTACTTGCAGCTATTCAGTTCCCTACTAGCTTTCTGTAGCATAACAAAACAGGAAAAAGACTTCAATAAAAAGAAACCACAAACCTTGTGAGGTTGGGGCTAACCTTTGACTGGATGTTGACTATCTGGCCTGGTCACCTAATAGACCACCAGAACTACAGACAAGTTGATCTAAACCAAAACCTAAATATCAGACCTAACCCTAACCCTAACCTTAACCCTAACCTTAATGGGAAAACATGATCCTCCTTTAATATTTCCCAGTCCCAGAAGGCAAGCCAATCCCTTTGGAGGACACATAGTCACCTAATTATGTACTCTAATCAAAACTTAATTTTAAGTCCTGGTGGTGTGTCTCCCCCTCAAGATAGCCTGTATTCTGCTTTTAGAGTCTATCTTCTTCTTCTTCTTCTTCTTCTTTTTTTTTTAATTGCTTGTTCAAAACATTTCAAAGCTCTTGACATATCATATTTCATACATTAGATTCAAGTAGGTTATGAACTCCCATTTTTACCTCAAATACAGATTGCAGAATCACATCGGTTACACATCCACATTTTTACATAATGCCATATTAGTAACTGTTGTATTCTGCTACCTTTCCTAGTCTATCTTCACCTTCCACATTGTAAAAAAGCTCTTCCTGTCTCAGATCAAAAGAACCAAAGTACTGTCGTTTTCATTGTCCAGAGGATGAAACTGACACACAAGTTACAAATGAAATTCTGGAGAATTTGGATTAGTCTTTGAGTCAGACTAAATTCAAAAGATTGCTTTCCTACTTCCTCCTAGAATGTTACTGAGCCTTCCTAAAACCTTGTTTCCTAATCTAATAATTGGGGGGCAGTAGAAACTATGTCATAAGTAGTCCTGAGTATAAAATGAGATAATATACATCAAGGTCTTAGTACAGTGCCTGGCAGAGCAAATGCATTCATCTTCATTATATCATAATTACCATTTATTTTTATAGTACACTTCTAAGACTTACCGTAATTTGATATTTTCAAATTCTTTGATTTTTAAATCAGTGATTTCTTTTTGTCTCTCTAAATCTTGTGATACTTTCTTTAGTTTCATCAAAAGTGAGGAGAGAGAGTCATCTTGTTCAGCTACTGTCTGTTCCATCTCAGCCAGACGAATAAAATGCTTATTGGTAGGAACTGGAGTAGGAGATTGTTTTATTAAATCCTATGAAACAAGAACATATTAGCCATAGGCATTTATAATTCAATGCCACCGCATATTTCACAATTTTAATTTGGTTTTTCAAATGATCAAAATATAAAATTTAGTAATTTAAATAGCAATAAAGTCTTAAAGAAGACAGGAAATAGCTTATTTTTTGTATTCCCAGTTTTAGCAAAATATCTATATGAAGTGAAGGATCAATAAATGCTGACTGAATTAATGAGGTAAGGCTCAAGGATTCCAATACTGCACAATAAACCATTCAGTCCCAAGTTTTCAATTCTGTGAATATTTCAACAAAATTGACAAAGGTGCATTAAAACAGGTTGGAAATCTATTTATATCCTTAAATATACTACATATATATTTTCATATGTATATATATATATATTTCATATATTTTCTTACATGGATGTGAAATACATATTTTCATATATGTACATGGAAATAAGAATGTATTTTTTAAGATACTCTAACCACTCACCTATTTCTTTTCTCAGAAGAACAGACCTCTAAAAACATAATTATTTCAAAGTTATCACAGTGATATATTTAATGTTCAATTTAAGTTTTTATAGGTGTTCCACATCTGGGATAATGGGACAAATGAGTTAAGAAGAAAGGTCATTTTACACATACACAATGGAATGATTAAAACAGGTAAGAATTAGCTGAATTCAAAAGGTGCAAAGCACTTAGATATAAACAGAATGAGTAGAATGAGTAGAATTTGAAAAGAAAAGACTTAAGTCAGATCTCATAGGAGGGGGCTTTGAATGCATGGCTGAGTATAAACATGATTTTGTGTGTAGTGGTAAGTTACTAAAGGATCTGGGTCTAAAAAAAGGAATTACCAGAGCCATATTTCCAAAAGATTATTTTAGAAACAAAAAAGTGAGATGACTTCTACTCTGATAAACTGAAAAGTGGCAAATTTTAAATGATAAGATCTCAAAAAATCAAAAACAAATAGAACAAAGTTCTTAGAATCTTACCCATGCTGTTTGCTTGAATTTACTTAGTGAACTATCAGCTTGTAGTTCTAATTTATGATGAAGAATATGAAGGTCTTCCTCATGCTTCTTAACAATTTCTCTTTGCTCCTAGTATACAAAAAAATCAAAACTATATTTTAAATCATGATTCAAATAAATTCACATTCCAAAGGTCTTAAAATGTTTAAAACATTGTATTTTCCTCAATCCTCTAAAATCCCTTTCAGATAGAGAATGAATAACATCTGCATATATTTATCTAAATCAGTATACAATTCCCCTAACATATGTTTATGAAGACAACCCTAGCTTTCAGTCATAATTTATGTTTCACATTAAAATAACATGTCTATCATTTTTTCAATTGTTTCTACGTTTTTTTAAATATTAGATTTTCCCCGTACAGTTCTAGTAAACCTGATTTTATTGATTATCAGTGTGACAGATTTCTTTTTAACTTACTGCCTCAATCTTTACTTATAAGCTCAATTGGTATTTCTCAAACTCATATGCATTAACCATGATAGCCATTCTTGGTTTAGTTAGTTCACAAAGAAAAAGATACACAAACTTCCAGTTTTACTGACAGCTGTATAATGCAATCATGTGAAAGCAATGTTTCCTAAATTTGAAAGAAATAAACTATCACTTTATGACAAAATAAATTTCACATTTATTATTTTAAGTGAAAAACACGATTTGAAGTAAAATAACAGGATAAAATATGACAAAATACCTCTCTGGCTTTTTCTAGAAGATGTTGATATTTCTTTAATACTTCTTCCTTTTGATTTAACCTTGCTTGCATGTTTGCAATGGTTTGATGAGCAATTTTCATTGTATAATGCGATTTTGGTTCCATGTCTTTTTTGCCTAGCTCAGACAAAAGTTTTTCTCGTTCTGCAGTGGCAGGCAGTCGGAGCCTCAATTCATTGATTACTCTGTCTCTTGACAGAATATTTTGCTCTGCTAATTGTAAAGCAGATTCTTTTTCTTTGAGCTTCTGCAGTTAAATCAAAATGAATTATTAAAGTGTATTTTTAAATACTTCATTTGAGTAGTTTCACTTTATTTTTCACATATTTATAATAGCTGACAGTATTGATTATATTGCTACATTTTTATGTGATAAGAGTTACTTGCACACATAATTTAATTTACTTATAAATTATCACGTGTTAAAAACATTATCATTAGCATTATATTCCATGTATGTATAATGTCAAAATACACTCTACATATCTAAATAAAAACAAATTAAAAAAAATAAAAAATATCTAGAGCTCGTCTATTCCTCCCATGGGGTTTATAAATGATGGTGGAATGTGATGATCATTATTATCCAAAGTACATGTATAAAAACACAAATTCATGTGAATATACTTTGCATATAACCAGAGATATGAAAAATTGTGCTCTATATGCGTAATAAGAATTGGAATGCATTCCGCTGTCATATATAAATAAATGAATAAAATAAAAAATAAATTTAAAAACTTCATCATTATGATGAAAATAAAATTTAAATAGGGCATTTTATTTAGATTCTTCACCTTAGATCTAGAAATGAATGGTGGTGTTATATTTGCAAAGAAAAATGTAAGAAATCATTCTTTTTATTTGTTATTTACCATGACTACTGGAGCACTAAAAGACTTATCTGTAAAAAAGTCAGCTGAGTATAAGACTGGATTTTAGCAGCCCAAGTCAACAATCTACAATTTATTTAAACAATGCAGAGGGCAGGAGTGGTAGCACACACCTATCATCCCAGCTACTCAGGAGGCCAAAACAGGAGGATTTTTAAGTACCAACTCAGTCTGGGAAAATTAGCAAGACTCTGTCTCAAAATATAAAAAGGGCTGCAGAAGTAGGTCAATGGTATGGCACTTGGCTAGCATCTGTGAGGCCCTGGGTTCAATTCCCAGTACAGGGAATAGGGTTGTGGAGTTGTTCTTTAGTAGAATTAAGGCAGATATTCTGTTGTAACTCAGCAGCAGTTCACATAAATGACAAATCTTATAATTGCTAAAGAAAACCTAAGTTTCCTAAATTGAGTAAAAATGTAGAATTTCATATGAAAAACTTTTAAAATATATTTATAGTTAGCATGTTTAGGTATAAATAAAAATGGAAATAATACTCAGGTTATATTATTTTCTAAATAATTTAACAAAACTGATTTTATCACCTCTTAATCAAAATTCAATACCTAACTAAATAATTTCTAGTTTACATTCACTCTTAACTCCTCCTTAAAATGAGTGAACTAAAAATTGATTCATAGGATACATAGTAAACACTACAAAATAAAACGTAAACATAAACAGGGATGAAAAGTTCATACAAGGGAAGGTAATATACTGCTCATAAAAATACAATGAAGTATTCTTTTTACTTCCTTTGATGCTCATTTTTACTGATCAGTGTGCCCAAAAGAGACAATGCCCAAAAGCAATTAAATGAAGATTTAATTCAAATTAGGTGTACTGGCAATTAAAAACATTATATGAGAATAGAAAAAAAGAAAGTGCAATTAGCAATAGATTTGTTATTTTTTGAATCATCATCATTAATGTTATTTAGAAAATTCCACATAACATACTAATCAAAATGTAAAATCTTCTAATTACCTCTTCCAGTGATTTGCAAGTTGCCTGTGTTTCTAGGATTATTCGAATATTCTCCTTAAGTTTTCTTAGAGCAATCTCAAGTTGATTTGGAAGAGGCAAACTAGGGTCTGGCATTGATCCTGTAGCTTCTTCAAACTATTAAGAAACAATATGTTTTAAAACCAGCAGTTAAAACATTGATACTAAATAATATTAATTTTCACAAATGTATAACAAAATGTAGATTAAACCTCATATTTTATGTATAAAAAGATAACATCAATTAAAATTACAACTGATTTAGAAAATATTTCTGTAGGTTAATGCTCTAGGCCATGCTTATTAGTAGCAAAAAGGATTACTCCCATTCATACCTTTTGTGCTGCATTTAGGATTTCATTTTGCTGACGGTCAAAAATATCTAGTTGACGTTCCAGCTCAACTTCTCTTTGATCCCAGGCCATCTGTCTTTCTTCATGAAACTTAACAAGAACAATATGTATCAGACACATACACAGAGACACCAGGCTTATAAAAACATTTTACATACATTTTCTTACTTAATCCTTATAACACTTTGAGGTCACTATACAAACTCAGGAGGTGTAAATTGCCTAATCCCATAGAGATAGGCTCGTGTGATGTTAGAACTTCAATCTATTATCTATCCATTCATTCATCCATGCATCTGAAACATATCTGATGGCATATACCCTGTGCCAAGCACTATTGTAGGCAGTACAAATATAGGATGAAACTTATATTCTAATGAGAGGGAAACAGCTAATTACAAGCAAGTATGCAATACATCAGAGAATGACAAACACTATGGATCTTGATGGTAGAATTTACCATTATATATCAGGTGGCTGATGAAGGTTGGCTAGTAGGTTAAGATATTTTAGGTAAGATCTTAAGACAGTGAAAATACCTAGGGCAAGAAAATTTAAACAGAGGGAACAACAAAATCTCTTAAGATATATATGTGCTTGATGAGTTCTTTCAGCCTCAAAATTGAATAATTAATTCTAGAGTAAGCTACTTTCTATCCATTAGTGAGAGCAAGCAGAAACTATGGACATCAAATAATCAATATCAAAATAAAAAGTAATTTAAACAAATAAGTCCATTTATATATTGCTCTTTTGAAGCATATAGTTAAAAGCAAATAAATAAATATAGATTTTAGAGTAACAGAAAATGAGAAACAGGTTATTTTTTAACCTATTAATAATGGGAGTTACACTCAATTAGGAGAACAACAGTCACTTATGCAATATTCTTATGTTTAAAATATTAGCAAACAAAGCAAAATGAATGCATAAAATGAAACCTTGTTCTGCTGAACAATTTCTTCCTCCAGACTGCTGATTGTATGCTCATATTCAGATATTATATTATTCAAGTATTTTATTTCTTCTTTATCTTTGACTAATTCTCGATTTAGTTTAAGCTCTTGAAGACGATGTTCTTCTATTTTCATATGCCAATTGATTACCTAAGATTTCCAAATTATATATATACATATATAAATATAAATGCTATGAAATAAATATTTCCCTGTTGATCACAATTTTAATTAAAATTAATTAACATTCTATAATAAAATAATATATAAAGTTATCCTTGGTTTAGTTACATGGAAAAGTTTATTTAGAATTCATAGACTTTTCAAAGAATATGTGGAATATTACAATAAAACATTCTTCAGATTATGTGGGAATGGATATCAATAACATTCACTTTCATTTGTACATTCTCTATTATTTGTTTACTGAATATTTATTGTAAACATGTCACTGAAACATTGAAACTAATTTCAAAAATGGAAATCCTAAATATTTCCAGCCTAGAGAATAGGGGTCAGTTGCAAAATAACAATTTTTCATTTAATTCCTTCTAAGTGAGGGTTAAGTCATTAAACAATAAATGTGTGCCTAATATTTACAAATAATTTTGAATAGATAATACTTATGAAGAGTACAAATCAACTGATAAACATTTAATAATAATTAGTATTAATTGATATATATGAACTTTCTGGTGTTTAAAATTCTTTCCTATTTTACGACCTAAGTATTTTTATTAAATGCTTGTTCTTAGAAGAGTCTCATCTTTACAAATAATAAAGGGTAAAAATTCCTAATTTATAACATCAAAATGAATTGTACTTAAAGTTTTTATTGCAAATTAAGCACTTCTTACAAGCACATATTAAAATCTTAAAATTTTTAATACTAAACTTAAAAAGTAAATGTTTACCTTTTGGGCTCCCCTGGCATCTTTTAAAGTGCTTATTAACTCTTCTAGGCCCTGTAATTTTAATTCCATCTCCAATGCTTTATTCTCCATATTTCTACGTTCTTGCTCAGAATTTTTCATTTCTTCCATTATCTTCAGTTTGTCATTTTGAAGCTGGATCATTGTTTTAGAGAACTTTTCCTGTTGCGCCAAGGGTAAAGCTCCACTAAATTGCCTGCGTAGAGACTGAATTGTTTGGCGCAGATGTTTTGCTCTGTTTCTCCCCTCCAAACGAGCATAATAGAGAGTCTGTTCTTTTTCATCCAGTTTCTGCTCTAAGCGTAAATTATAGGTTTCCATCTTCTGTAGTTTAGATGTAAGTGACTCCAACTTACCAAGAGCAGTGGCTTCACTAATTTGAAGAGAGACAAGATGTTGGTGTAACTTAGCAATTAGTGCCTTTTCATCAGATTGAGCCTAATATTAAAAAATAATAATAATACACACTTAGAGTAAGTTTCAAAATTTCTAGTGAAATTTATCATGGATTAAAATTTGAAAACAGTGTGGCATCCTACAAAAACCTAACTTTGCTTTAATACAAATAGTTATCAAAGAATTGTAAAAGGAAACGTGGAATCAAATAAACTTAAAATCCAAATCTGACTAAATAATTTCTGAATATTACTATTTATTTTAACTTCCACATGTAAATCACAAACACTGGTAGACACTAATGTAGATAATGTTATGTGTTTTAATCCTCAAAAAATATTTGTGAGAAAATGTGAAATGCTACATAAAAATACAAGAGAATACATTGCTTTTAAAGACGTCTTAACTACTACTCAGTGTCTTTGATAGGCAGCCAGTATGATGCATTTGTAGGATTTAAATGCTTTTCTGAACTATAAACGGTATTTCAAATTAAAGCATTTCTCTTTTCAAGTTCCACCAAACAAGAAAAAGAGTCTTTGGTGGGCATATCTTCTGATTGAAACTTTACTCTTACACTAATATCTAACAGTAATTTAGGAAAAAAGTAGATTCTGCATAGAAGAGGCAATAGTACACATACCTGATACTCTACCAGCTGCGTTCTGAGTGATTCTACTTCTTTTTCCCTAGACTGTTGTTGAGCATTTAAGATTTCAACTTGTCTTTTAGCAATATCAGAAATTTCTCTCAGTCTAAAAAGTGAAAAGGTATTTCAGTAACAATCAAGTACATTTTCTAAGTAAACAATAAAATTCCAAATTTCTAGACTCCTTTCTGAAAATGATATTAACTTTCACCATCTTTTCTCTATATAAAATACAAAGGCTTCAGGGATCTTCTGAACTGTTTAATAAAAGCTAATTTTATGAGATGTTAACGTATGCTATAGGAAAAAAAAAACTCTGTTCCCAACATCCCTTTTCTTTGAAGATTCATAATATGTAATATTGTCTCACATTACATGTTCTAAGAAGTTCTAATATAATTATCAGAAGTTATACCTAATATTTAGCATTTTCCAAATGTATACACCAAAAGAACCCTGATTGCACACTTTTTTTTGAAAGATATTAATTATTATAATTTGGAAAATGCATTAGAGTAAGGTAGTAAATTGGTTGATCTAATATCATTACACAGTTAAGAATATAGAAATTTTAATCTCCTAAATTCCCAGTGTAGATTAATGTGTATTTTGATTTGCTTTAACTTGTAAGTTATTGGAAAAGTTAAAGGAAACAAAATATACATTTATTACAATTACAAAAAGTAAGCCCTACTACTTCCCTTATAACTTTTGAAGTTAGGTTACATGGGCAAGACAAAATGTAAAATTTGTTTTGTGCTAGAATAATTTCAGTTAATTGTGTCAAGCCAAGTTCCCTCAAACTTATCAGAAGCTCTTACAGCCAGTGTCGAAGTTTGGATTAATACAATATGATAAAATGAAAAATCACAAAGTAATTATTTTTAAAAGTAAGGTCCTTAAGGAGAGAAGAATTAAAAAGAAAGAAAGAAAGAAAGAAAAGAGTCCTTTATAAAGAAAAGGGCTGGCAATGACTGATATTCCCAAGAGGACTATCAATACTTCAAAAATAATGGCTATAACTTTATAAACAAGCTATAAAAATATTACCTTAATAATTATTTGTGCCTGATAGGTTGACTCAACACTCCCTATACTTTTCATTGGAAGTAGTACTTAATTACAAAGGAAAGTGAGTACAAAGCATCTCTACCTGGCACACAAACGTTACTCTTAAATTTTGTTTTCTAAATTAGCTTCGGGCTATTTCCTAGTGTGAAATGAAAACATGTGATTGTATGAGTTAGCGTAATACCTTGCAGAGCGCATAGTATACAGCAGATGCCCATTGTAAATTAAATCAAAATCCGAACTTTTCATTGTATTTTTAAAGCAACCTTATGAAACAAATCTTCTATCTTCAAGAGACAGAAGAGGTACTTATATTTCCTTATTAAAGTAAAAAAGCATAAATTGAAATGCATCAAATGACCATTCTTCTTTTCACTTAAGAAAAAAATCAGTATGAGGAAGGAGTAGAGCTCACAGGATCTTGATTACAACTTCAGTGCTTTCTGCAACAATATCTCTTCCTATCTCTGAATAATGCAAATTTTGACAAGGCATTTCCTCTTCAGTGCCATTATTTAACCTCTTTAAAAATTAACCTTGTTAGTTAGTGGTACACACCTATAATCTCAGAGGCTTGACAGGCTGAGGAAGGAGGATCAAAAATTCAATGCCAGCCTCAGCAACTTAGCAAGAGTGGGCTTAATAAATAAATAAATGGATCAGGAATGTAGCTCAGTGGTAAAGCATCCCTGATTTAAATCCCCTGTATCCTTGTTAATGTTAGTCTTCCTTTTCTGTTGCAGTTCTGGGGCTTGAACCCAGGGCCCTGTGCACACTACAAAAGCACTCCACCACTGGGCTATAAACCCAGTCACTATTCTTCCTTTTCATATAAAAAGAAACCATTATCAATTTCCACTAAGAATATTTTCTCCATATTTTCTGAAAGACAAATTAGAGAAAACATATCTAATCAAATGATTAACTTGTTTGCAAGTACTTACTTTGACACTTCAACTTTTAGCTCCATTTCTTTCTTTTCTAATTCTAGAATCCGTTGCCTATCAGCATCACTTACTGCCTTGCTCACACTATCAGCTAACTCATCTCTTAGCATCTGTTCCACCTTCTGTGCATCCAAGTTGATTTTGGTAAGCTAGAAAAAAGTAACAAAAAAAAAAAATTCAGACAAATAAGTTGTTTGGTGCCTGGATGGAACCAAACCCAGAGCTTTATGCATGCTAAGTACACTTTAATGAGCTGTATCTCCAGCCGAGATACATCAGATTTGGTTGAGATTTTTATATAATTTAGTTTTCATAGTAGTGCAGTCCTATTTACTTTGTCTTAATTCAGACACAGGTAGAAAGTTTTAAGAAGAGACTGAGGATAGGAAAAAGAGGAAAGATTCAGAAATAATCGAACAATGGTTGTATTCTAATGCACCAAAGACATTTATATTAGGCAATTAAATATTTTATAATATCTGAACTTCTGATGTTGAGAAATCAGTGTATTCAGATTTTATCTCCATTACATCTCTATACATAAATCCAATTTTTTAAATAAAATATTATTAGTATAGAATTAGAGACTCAGAATAAAGATTATATATATATGCTTTGGAAAATATGTTAAGTCTCAATGTAAGCAATCACTGTAAGACAGTTGTTTAATCATAAATGCAGAATATATGCGAACCATTTACTGCCAGGCAGTTTAATGATTCTGACTACATAAAAAAATCTAAAACCTTCAATTTAAATGTAAAGTCCCTGAAAGCAAAAATTGCTGTCTATTTTTTTCTTGCTATAGGCTCAGCTCCCAAACAGGGTCTAACGTGTAATAGACAACGAATATATGTTAGATGAAGGGATGGTTATAGAAGGCAACTTCATTACTAGGTAATAACATCTCTTTATATATTAAAACTACAATATAACATTGGTAAGAAACAAGAACTTAATCAAATATGTTTCTTTTAAATAATTCAGATTTTAAAATGATTTTTTTATTTACTAATTTCATGAAACACAAGCTCTATATTCATATGCCACTTCATAGATACAAACCTCTTTACAATAATATGTCTACTAACTCTTTACTCTCTAATTGCATGATAAAAATTTTAATATCAAACCTCAGCAAATTTGGTTTCCAATTCAAAATTCCGTTCTTCCATTTGCTTTAATGAAGTCCTCATGTGTTCATACATTTTTTGACAATGTTCAGCCCGCTGCCTTTCATTTAATTCCTTCATTTCCAACATAGTGATTTTTTTTGAAATAGAAACAATGTCACTGTTGGTTATTGACTTCTTTGCCTTATCCATGTTAGATTCATTCCCTATAAGCAATAATACTCAAGTCAATCTCATATGGTTTATATTCAAATCATACCTCAGATATTTTAAATGCTATACATAAGGAAATATTATAATTCCATGGAAAGCTCATGAGCTTTTAAATAATGACAGACCTGGATCTTATTCTTAGCTCTATTACTTCCTCCATATCTGATGCCTACCCAATTCATCTCTCTGAAAAGTATGTTCTTAATCAAACAATAATAAAAAAAAAGGGGAGTGCTGATGTAACATTGTAAAGTTTAGGCACAGAAGTGTTACATATATTAAAATGAAAATATGGTAAATTCATATACTTTACAGAAAGAAGATAAACTGCATGAGAAGCAATGCAATAAAGCAACGTTTCTTTGGAACACAAGTATAATGACTTGATTTTTTAAGGCATTACAAACTGGAAAGTAAAATCTGAAGCTCTATGACTGAGATTTTACCAAATATTTTACATTCTGTTATTAGTTGTTACATGTAGATATATGGCTTGTCTGGACAACAAAGTCTCTGATTAAATGAAAAGAAATTAAAAGCCTCAATTTTCTATGATAAGATATCATGTAGAAGTGTTATTAGTTACATGGTCATTCTTTTGATCAAGGAAGAAAACTTACACTTTTGCTTTACATAACAGATATATTCCTGAAAAAAAAAATATGGTAGAATATTTTGTTTTTTAGAAAGTCAATTAGAATTAAGCATGACTAATTTTTTTTTTTTTTTTTTTAATACCAGGGTTTAAACTCAGAGGCACTTAACACTGAGCCACATCCATGGCCCTTTTTAGTCTCTTATTTTAAGACAGTGCGTCATAAGTTGCTTAGTGCTTTGCTAAACTGCTAAGGCTGGCTTTGAATTGCGATTCTCCTGCCTTAGCCTCCCTAGCCGCTGGGATTACAGGCATGCATCACCACTAAATAAGCTTTATAACAATAATGCCTCCTCCTATTTGCACAACTTCAAAATTTCAAATTTTATAACTGCATTTTCTCAAAGTAATATGCATTTTTGAACAACAAAATAAAATTGGCAAGTCTTAGTTTTGAAAATTATTTCATTAGGTCCTGTATGTATCTTTAAAATAAATGATTTTAAAATAGCTGCTACAAACTGTGATCAAGTAACTAACAATAACAGACTACCAGAAGAAGCTTCACATTAGTAAATCAGTTCAGTACGATACTGAGACCCCTTAAGGAACCTAAGCATTAGAATGAAAAAAAAAAAAAAAAAACTGCACTAAATGTAAATGTACAAAGACATAAGAAGCCAGGCATGGTGGCATACACTTGTAATTCCACCAATTTGGGAGGCTGAAGAAGGAGGATCCCAAATTCAAAGGCAGCCTCAGCAACTTAGCAAGACCCCGTGGTTAAGTGCCACTGGGTTCAGTCCCCAGTACAAAAGAAGAAAAAGAAGGTAAGATGTCCTATATTGTGCTAAAGTCCAAAAATTAAAAAAAGCTTGGAGGAGGGGCTGAAACAAATTTTGGTACAGAGGAAAGAACACAATAGACCAATAGTAAAAACTTCTCAGTGAAGAAAAAAGATTAATGAAGTGACACTTAAAGCTAAAAAGGGGGAGGAGGAAAGACACCAAGCGCCCAGCCAGACCGGAGGAGGAAGTCCGGCCCCACCCCAAGTATTAGTTTTTCAACTTGAAAAGAACATTGGCAGCTCAGCCAGAATGTGAAAAAATCATGAGCAGAACATCCCAAGATTTAAGGGGATAACATAAAGAAACCAAACCTAAGAGTGATTGGGATACAAGAGGGTATAGAGGTCCAAACCAAGGGAATGAGCCATCTATTCAATGAAATAATACTAGAAAACTTCCCAGACTTAAAGAATGAAAAAGAAATCCAAATACTAGAAGCCTACAGGACACCGAATGTAAAAAATCATAAGAGATCCACACCAAGACACATAATAATGAAGATGCCCAACATACAGAATAAGGAGAGAATCTTAAAAGCCACAAGAGAGAGGAAGCAGATTACATTTAGGGGTAAACCAATCAGGATAACTGCTGATCTTTCAACACAGACTCTGAAAGCTAGAAGATCCTGGAACAACATATTTCAAACGCTGAAAGAAAAAGGGTTCCAACCAAGAATCATGTATCCAGCGAAATAAAGCTTCAGGATTGAAGATGAAATAAATATCTTCCACGATAAGCAAAAGTTAAAAGAATTTGCAGCTAGAAAACCAGCTCTTCAAAACATCCTTGGCAAAACATTACAGGAAGTGGAAATGAAAAATAACAATGAAAACCAACAGCGGGAGGTAGTACAGTAAAGGAAAAACTAAGCATAGAGGAAAAACAAACCATGTTAAATAACATACATAACCAAATATGGCTGGAAATACAAACCATATCTCAATAGTAACCCTAAATGTTAATGGCTTAAATGCACCAATCAAAAGATATAGGCTAGTAGAATGGATTAAAAAAAAAGATCCAACAATATGCTGCCTACAGGAGACTCATCTGATAGGAAAAGACATACACAGACTGAAGGTGAAAGGTTGGGAAAAATCATATCACTCATACGAACCCCGGAAGCAAGCAGGGGTGTCCATACTTGTATCAAATAAAATAGACTTCAAGCCAAAGTTAATCAAAAGGGATAAACAAGGACATTACATACTGCTCAAGGGAACCACACACCAACAAGACTTGACGATCATTAATATATATGCCCCAAACAATGGTGCAGCTACGTTCATCAAACAAACTCTTCTCAAGTTCAAGAGTCTAATAGACCACAACACAATAATCATGGGAGATTTTAACACACCTCTCTCACCACTGGACAGATCTTCCAAACAAAAGTTGAATAAAGAAACCATAGAGCTCAATAATACAATTAATAATTTAGACTTAATTGATATATACAGAATATACCACCCAACATCAAGCGGATACACTTTCTTCTCAGCAGCACATGGATCCTTCTCAAAAATAGACCATATATTATGTCACAGGGCAAATCTTAGCAATTACAAAGGAGTTGAGATACTACCATGCATTTTATCTGATCATAATGGAATGAAATTGGAAATCAATAATAAAATGAGAAAGGAAAAATCCTACATCACATGGAGATTAAACAATATGCTACTGAATGAACAAAGGGTTACAGAAGACATCAAAGAGGAAATTAAAAAATTCTTAGAGGTAAATGAAAACTCAGACACAACATATCAAAATCTTTGGGACACTATGAAAGCAGTACTAAGAGGAAAATTCATTTCATGGAGTTCATTCCTTAAAAGAAGGAAAAGCCAACAGATAAATGACCTCATACTACACCTCGAAGCCTTAGAAAAAGAAGAACAAATCAGCAGCAAATACAGTAAGAGGCAAGAAATAATTAAAATTGGAGCTGAAATCAATGAAATCGAAACAAAAGAAACAATCGAAAAAATTGACAAAACTAAAAGTTGGTTCTTTGAAAAAATAAATAACATTGATAGACCACTAGCCACGCTAACAAAGAGAAGAAGAGAGAGAACCCAAATTACTAGCTAACGGGATGAAAAAGGCAACATCACAACAGACAATTCAGAAATACAGAAGATAATTAGAAATTATTTTGAAACCCTATACTCTAATAAAATAGAAGATACTGAAGGCATTGATAAATTCCTTGAGACATATGAACTACCCATATTGAGTCAGGAAGATATAAACAACCTAAACAGATCAATATCAAGTGAGGAAATAGAAGAAGCCATCAAAAGACTACCAACCAAGAAAAGCCCAGGACCGAACTATACTACAGAGCAACAGTAACAAAAACAGCATGGTACTGGTACCAAAACTGGCGGGTGGACCAATGGTATAGAATAGAGGACACAGAAACCAATCCACAAAATTACAACTATCTTATATTTGATAAAGGGGCTAAAAGCATGCAATGGAGGAAGGATAGCATCTTCAACAAATGGTGCTGGGAAAACTGAAAATCCATATGCAACAAAATGAAACTGAATCCCCTCCTCTCGCCATGCACAAAAGTTAACTCAAAATGGATCAAGGACCTTGACATCAAATCAGAGACTATGCGTCTGATAGAAGAAAAGGTTGGCTCCGATCTACATATTGTGGGGTTGGGCTCCAAATTCCTTAATAGGACACCCATAGCACAAGAGTTAATAACAAGAATCAACAAATGGGACTTACTTAAACTAAAAAGTTTTTTCTCAGCAAAAGAAACAATAAGAGAGGTAAACAGGGAGCCTACATCATGGGAACAAATTTTTACTCCTCACACTTCAGATAGAGCCCTAATATCCAGAGTATACAAAGAACTCAAAAAATTAGACAATAAGATAACAACCCAATCAACAAATGGGCCAAGGACCTGAACAGACACTTCTCAGAGGAGGACATACAATCAATCAACAAGTACATGAAAAAATGCTCACCATCTCTAGCAGTCAGACAAGTGCAAATCAAAACCACCCTAAGATACCATCTCACTCCAGTAAGATTGGCAGCCATTATGAAGTCAAACAACAACAAGTGCTGGCGAGGATGTGGGAAAAAGGGTACTCTTGTACATTGCTAGTGGGACTGCAAATTGGTGTGGCCAATATGGAAAGCAGTATGGAGATTCCTGGGAAAGCTGGGAATGGAACCACCATTTGACCCAGCTATTGCCCTTCTCGGACTATTCCCTGAAGACCTTAAAAGAGTGTACTACAGGGATACTGCCACATCGATGTTCACAGCAGCACAATTCACAATTGCTAGACTGTGGAACCAACCCCGATGCCCCTCAATAGATGAATGGATAAAAAAAATGTGGCATTTATACACAATGGAGTACTACGCAGCACTAAGAAATGACAAAATCATGGAATTTGCAGGGAAATGGATGGCATTAGAGCAGATTATGCTAAGTGAAGCTAGCCAATCCCTAAAAAACAAATGCCAAATGTCTTCTTTGATATAATGAGAGCAACTAAGAACAGAGCAGGGAGGAAGAGCAGGAGGAAAAGATTAACATTAAACAGAGTCATGAGGTGGGAGGGAAAGGGAGAGAAAAGGGAAATTGCATGGAAATGGAAGGAGACCCTCATTGTTATACAAAATTACATATAAGAGGTTGTGAGGGGAATGGGAAAAAAAATAAGGAGAGAAATGAATTACAGTAGATGGGGTAGAGAGAGAAGATGGGAGGGGAGGGGAGGGGGGATAGTAGAGGATAGGAAAGGTAGCAGAATACAACAGTTACTATTATGGCATTATGTAAAAATGTGGATGTGTAACCGATGTGATTCTGCAATCTTTGTAATGTTTTGAATAACCAATAAAAAAATAAATAAAAAAAAAAGCTAAAAGGGAATAGGAAATAAGAAGATGCTCTTAAAATCTTGGTGATATATATTTTTTTTTAAAGAGAGAGAGAGAGAGAGAAAGAGAGAGAGAGAGAGAGAGAGAGAGAATTTTTTAATATTTATTTTTCAGTTTTTGGTGGACATAACATCTTTATTTTTTATTTTATGTGGTGCTGAGGATCGAACCCAGCGCCCAGTGCATGCCAGGCGAGTGCATTACTGCTTGAGCTACATCCCCAGCCCAAGAGAATAAAATTTTAAAAGCCTAGTGAAATTTAAGTAAAACTTAAGTTTTAAAGTGGTATCTTCTTTCATGTATGTAGGAGCTACATTAAAGTTAATTCATACTTAATCTCTTTGTAAATTAAAAATTATATTCATAAAAGTAATTTTTTAAAAATTTCCTAATGTTTGCTCTCTCTAATCCAATTGTCTCAGTAATAGAGACCCTGAAGAGCATTAGAACTATAAATTCTCAGAAACAAATTAAAAATACCTTATTCAGAGCAGCAAATTTATTTGAAAATTATAAAATCCAACGCTATGAGAGAAAATTATTAAAATGCTATATAAATTTTGATAACTATAAAACCTAATATGGAAAACCTAGTATGAGCCACCAAGATTTCAATAACTTTTGAAATAGTAATATCTGTTAGAAACATATGAAGATGTTCATTGTAGCACTATAAACAATACCAAAAGAGTGATTTAATGATAATCATTCAAATTAGGATATTGCATGAACATTTACATTTATGCATATGATGAGTAAAACAGTAATATTTTTTATATTTACTAAATGAAAATAGCATATAACTCAAATACATATTGTAATTTGAAGTATAGAAATATATGAACATATAAGTAAAAATGTGATAATACAGCTGTGCAACTATAAACAGTAAGATTTCTTTTCAGATTTTCTTTGATGTTTTATGGTAAACTTAATAATAGCAAATATTTTATGATGAATTTAATAAAAGCAAATAAGTAATTAATATAACCACACTCAGGGAATACTCCATATTACTATTAAAATACAGGATTTTTCAAAATTATCACTACTTTTGATTGTTAAATGATGTTCAAAATAGCTAATGTATACTCATAAATTTCTTACTAGGAACAGATATAATTTATAAACTGAAAATCAAATTTGGTGGGAATTTGTACAAGATATTATTCATCAACTACTTACTAAGTTAAACTTCTGGGCAGAGCTCATATTTTTAAACAAAATATTTTCTCCTCATTTGGAACAGAAATGGAATTTTAAATGAGAAGCATCCCCTGTTTATTCCTAATCATTTTCTATTACCAGTCATAAGACTTACCTAATTTAGTCTCTTGTTCCCAGGCTTGTTCAACAGTGTGAAGTTTTTCCTTGGTAATCTCCAGTTCTTTATTTATAGACTCCATTTGTTCTTTTAAGGATACATTTTCACACTGAATAAAATACATGTCATGGATAAAACTATACTATAATTCAGACCAATATATCACAAAACTAACACTTTCTTAACTTTATGCAATAGCTCCTAAAACTTACACTCTAGTTTTTTAAATATTGGAATTCCCCCCATATGCAATACACATATATATATATATATACACACACACACACACATATATATATAACATAAAATATTATTTTAAAATAACATCAAAATTTTATATATCTAATATGTCACTCTAAACTTTTAAGTATTAGCTTCTACCACTAAAACTGTATGTTCATTTTGGTCAATCTGGAATACTCAAAGGTTTCACTGTATCCTCTCTGAATTCTAGACCACAAAACCTATGAGCAAAAAAAAATCATTATTTATGCAAAAAGTGCTCATAATGGTTTTGTTACACTGCAATAACAACTTGGACCTTGGCATATAATAAATTTTGTTGAAGTAACATATAAATGCATATTTGATAAAAGCAAAGATTTAAATTACAAAGTATATCAATTTTTTTTTTTTATTTTCAGGAAAGATGAAAAACATTCTTTGGGAAAATAGATGAAATAGTTTTAAAATTACTCATTAATATGTTATCTACAGGGGATTTCTTCCTAGAACAAAGGGCACAGAGAATGGGAAAAAGAAAATAAGTTATGAACATACCTAAATACTCAGAATTTTTCCATAAATATAATTCTTGGAAAAAGCAGTAATAAGTAAATGGATCTTGATTACTTCTAAATAGTATTAATGTATAACAACTCAGTCATTGAAAGGTATTCAGAATGTTTCATTTATTGAATGTGTACCCCTAAGCAAGTAAAAGCTTACGAGCCAACAGAGTTATATTTAGTCCTCTATTGTGAGAGGATCTTAAAAGAGAACAAACCAAAAACGTAAGTGTCCTTATTTCTAATGAGGAAGATGAACAAATCAGACCATAAAAGCATAAAAGAAGGTCAAATGGCTATGGTCTGGGTATATTCATGGATGGTTTAAATTAAACTTATAATATCCACTCTAATCTTTTCTATATAATAAAAAAGATGGAGGGGCTGGGATTGTGGTTCAGTGGTAGAGTGCTTGCCTAGCACATGTGAGGCCCTGGGTTCGATTCTCAGAACCACATAAAAATAAATAAATAAAATAAAGGTATTGTGTCCAACTACAAATAAAAAATAAGTATTTGAAAAAAAAGAAGAGATGGAAATTTGCAGAGCTCATTCATGGTCCAGGAAAAGACATCAGAGTGAACAAAATCCATTCCAAGAAACAGAATCCAGGGACCATGGGAAAACAATATGTTCTGGGAACATAGATAAGGGAAAGAGAAGAGTTCTGAATGACACTTCCTCCTTTAATTACAATACGCTACCTGTTCCATACTCCTTTTTTCTTTAAGTGCCTGGGTGAAATAAGTTTGATTCTGCTAAATTATGCAAATGAGTTAAAAAGAATGACCTGCATGAAGTTAACCAGAAGTCATTCTGCAACCATGAATAATGTTACATATGTGTATGTATACTGATAATCAGAAATAAAATACAATAAATATATATTTATGAACTATATGTCTGTTAAGTTTACATAAAGAGAGGTAAACTCTAATAAATTAAAATTTACAGAATTACCTAAAACCTAACGACCTCAACAAAGAAAAATGGCTAATATCACAAGGTTGGAGGATCACACAAACTTACCTCTAGGTATTCCAAGTTACTTGTCCTTTGAACAAGCATATTATCTTTTTGCAAGATATCCCTGTACTTTACAGTCAATTCATTGTATTGTTTATTGGCCAGGTCTAATTCAGACAATGAGACACTATTATCTATAATTTTTTGGAGAGCTGCAATCTTAAAAATGGCCATTTCCTATGTAAAGAAAAATACACTGAATTATGTTGGTATATTTCTTTCTGCTGAGTCACCATATTTTCCTGCTATGATGTACTATGCTGCTATGAGCACAATGCAACAAAGCTAGTCATAAATTGAAATTTACAAAATTGTGAGCCAAAATAAAGCACTCTTCTTTTTAAATTGATTTACCTCAAATATTTGTTGGAGTAATGGAAAGTTGACTAACACAATGTTCTATGAACCTGCTATCAAGCTATGAAAAATGATCAAACCAAGGCACTAAAGTGTCTTTATTAACACCAAAAAGAAATGCCTAAACTTTCAGTCACTCCAGTAAGTTTCTCTGTGATAAGTAAAAATTACATATAAAAGAAAACTAAAAGAGATGGAAGTTTATTAAGAAACAGTATACCAAACAACCACATTTACAAAGTGAAGAAGATAAAAACTTATGGTTACAATTTGTTCTAAAATAAAATTCTCATAATAGTGTTTTAGATATCATTGTGATAACTTCTCCATCAAAATAAGCACACACAATTCTACCTTGTCCTGGGAAATTGGTTTCATTCTGGGGGGGTGGGAGGATAGGGTAGATGAAGCTCTATTTCCCATTTTCAAAAATATCCCTTTTTCTCAGCTTTCTAACTGTTGTACAAAGAAAGAAAGAAAGGAAAGAGGAAGGAAGGGAAGGAGGGAGGGAAAGAAAGAAAAAGAGAAAAGAAAAATTCAGGTTGAATGATTATGTTGAAGAGGAGATTCCAATTTCTTTTTCCATTTCAAGCCCAAGATTACAAAACTCAAAAAAAAATACCTAAAAATATAAATAGTAACATTTCTGTTGTCTCAAATTTTCCATGTCTAAGCAAAAACAGCTTTCAATTTTTAACAATTTCTTGTCTCATCAAAATTCAGCTTTAAGATCATACTAAAAATAGGTTCATTAGCAATGATATTATCATCCATTACTATCTACAAAACAGATGGTAACATTTAAATTTTACTTTGAATTTTTTGTTCATATGATTCTAAATTTACATCATGTACACTGAACATCTACATGCTTAAAAATAAGATACTAAGTCAAGGTGCAGGCATATAACCTTTCTATCCTTGTTTATGATTGCAAAAAAGAAACAGAGTAATTTGCTGTCCATCCACAGGAGATAAGGCAGAATGGTATGAAAGGTACAGTAGTAGAAGTGAGATTTTGATTAAATTTTTTGAAAATATAAATTTGTATATATGCAAATCAATTAAAAATAATCCCTAAAATTAAAACAAATGTAAAATAAATATGTCTATATATCAAAAGTATATAATCACAAGAGGAATTATTTCAAGTAACTATAAAGTATATTATTTTGCCTATATATCATTAGTAAAATTTAAAGAAAATAAGAATTGTAAGGACATTTTAAACTATGTTAGCAACAATGGTGATGTCATTCTTGCTTATTTTCAAATTAATGTATGTATTATATGATAAAACATAATTATTTTATGTTAATAGTCACAGAACAAAAACTAAAGAAGGTTTGAAAAAAAATCCATATTATTTACTTACCGCATAATGCTAAATTTGAATTGGCAATAATATTATGAACTTATGGTGTAAAAAAAAATATATATTATATTATATTTTCTAACTTGTCCATTGAAAAGGACTAGAAGCAATGAAATTCTGAGAGGAATGACATCCACTGATCAGTTTTGGGTGTCTAAATACTTTCCTCTCTAAAGAGAACCAGGTCTCTATAGAGAAATGGACTATTCCAAGGCCAGACAGGAAGTACAGAAGGTAAAACTAGAACATTTTGTTGTGCTAACCAAACTTTGAAGTTGGGTTCCAAGACTAATGATTTCTTGTTCAAAATAGGAGCCAGCTTTAAAAGGCTCCCACTGGCCAAAGTTGAAAAAAATAATAACTTAAACTGTGTAAAATTCACTGAATAGTTAAGTCTGTGCGTCTGTGACAACACCTAAAGAAGAGACACTGAGTGGAAAAACACCAGGAAGAAGCATGACACACAAACTCTGTATTCTGAAAACTCATCATTAAAAGAAAAGACTGAAGCATTTATCTTGACTTTGCAGGAGGAATTATACTTCAAGATAATTGAATGGCCTAGGCTAATGAGGGAAAGCTCTTTATTTTTCAAAAGAATAATTGTTAATAAATGTAAAAACATAATATAAATAAAAAATTGTGATTTTGTAATTTCTAATGAAATAATTTTGAGCCAAGCAACAATTATCAGTGAGTGTTAAAATCATTAGTGGTACTGATGAAGAATTTATATTTTCATGGTGCCAAAATATCACCAGATAACTAATCACTTAGTAACAGAGGTACATGGTTGTCCTCCCTTTGACATAGTAATCAATCATGAAATATGAGACAACCAGACATTTTGTCTCTTGAAGTGATACTTCCTAAAATATAGATCATTACTTATGAATCACTCTTATCAAAAATGCTTAACTTGGAACTAACCTAGGCCTCAGAAATAACTTTTCAAAATAAAAGGCATAAAGGAACAAGTAAAATAACACACACACACAAAAAAAAAAATTAGATAAATCGCTGGGAATGGTGGCTCCTGCTATAATCCCAGCAGCTTGGGAGGCTGAGGCAGGAGGATCGTGAGTTCAAAACCAGCCTCAACAACTTATCAAGGCTCTAAGCAAGTAAGAAGACCCTAAATAAAAAATAAAAATAAAAATAAATAAAAAATTTAAAAAAAGAGGCTAGTGACAGGGTTACATGCCCCTCAGTTCAATCCTCAATACCAAAAAAAGGAAAAAAAAAAAAAAAACAGATAAATCTAATATTTTTCAAAGAGAAAAAAAAAATCTACACTAAAAAGATATCTGTATCCAAATTCCCTTAATGCATAATTCTGACACTACTAATAAAATGTAAATGTATTCTTGGTATTAAGCAAATAAGGAGGTTATTATCAATGTTTTTAGGTAAGATAAAGTAATTGTGGTTATGTAAACAAAAAATGTAAATTTATATTTTAGAGATGCACATGAATATATTTAGAGGAGAAATTATCTACAATTTAAAAATATTTCCACAAATAACAGATGAAACAATTACGGAAAAATGTTAATAAATAATCCTGGTTCATGAATCTATCCTATCTTCTGCATATTTGAAAATTTTTATAAATTTAAAACCAAAACAACAAAAAGCACAAGTACCTTAAATCTCTGCAAACATCCAATTTTTTCACAAACTTCAGCCTCCATTGACATCAAGTCATTCTTTTGTTTCCCATTTTCCTTTCTAAGTTGTCGTTCCATTTCTACTAAAGTTGTATATCTCCTTATAAGTGACTTTTCATTCACTTGCAAAACAGTGATTCTTCTGCTATTTTCTGAAAGTGTTTTTCTCATTTCATCTGAATCCATCTGAAGAGCATTGAGCAAATTCTGCACAAAGACAGATATCACTTGCTGAGTTTACCTATCCTAGCTTACACAATCCTGTATGCGGATGTTAAAAGTAATTTACTCACATTATATTCTTTTACTTTTATAGCATCTTGTTGGATTTGATCCTCAAGCTTTTTCTTTTCCTCTTTGATTGTTTCAGATTCTGTTTTCCAGGTCTCCTTTTCACTAAAAATTACAAAAAAAACAGAACCAAAAATAAAAAAACAAAAACAAAAAATCCCACATACAATACATTAGCAACACAAAGTTTACTACAAAAAGTACAGACAAAGTTTAATACAAAAAGGTTACTACAAAAAAGTTTACTACAAAAAACTTTAGGTCATGGAAATTTAATGTTTACTTAAAACAAGAAATATTCTGAATCTGACACACAAAAAGTTTTATACAGAGGATTTGGTCAGGAATTGATTTTAAATAAAAGCAAGATAACAAAGTTATTTTATTAAATTGTCAACTTTATTAATTTAAATAATATTAAATCTAATTAAATGACTCATCATTCAAAAGGGATACTTATTAGACACTTATACATAATGCCTTATTCCAAGTCTGGATAAGAATGTAGGCAAATCTCAAACATCATGTTCCAGAAAACAAACTAAACTTTGAAGCCTGGTTCAAAGACTAATGAGTTCTTGTCAAAAGGACATAGAACTGGCTTTAAAGGGTACCACTAGCTAAAACTGACCAAAAGAAAAACTACTCCAGTTGAGTGATTATTCACTTATAAACTGAATCTTATTAATATTTTATTGAAAATAGAAAAGGATCAGGAAAATAATCAATTCTCAAAACTAATTCTGGAAATCAAGTCTTAACATTCCCACTCAAAAGTTGAAAAGCATTTAGAATACAAAAATTAGAAATCATCAGACTTAAAAGAGTGTGTGTAAGGGACACAAAATTTCAGTTAGAAGTTCAAGAGAGCTATTGTATCAGTACTGGGGATTGAACCCAGAGCCATCTGACATTTCATGATGTACATACATGAAAACAACAGAGTGAAGCCCACCAGCATGTACATCCATAAGAATGGGATCCTAGCTGGGCATAGTGGCACACTGCTGTAATCCCAGTAGCTTGGAAGGCTAAGGCAGGAGGATCAAGAGTTCAAAGCCAGCTTCAGCAACAGCGAGGCACTAAGCATAAAAATAGGGCTGGGGATGTGTCTCAGTGGTTGAGTGCCCTTGAGTTCAATCCCTTGTACATCTCTTGACAAAAAAAAAAAAAAAAAAAAAAAAAGGGATCCTAACTAGAATAAAATATATTTCATGCTTGTATAATTATATTAAAATGGATTCTATTGTCATGTATAACTAAAAAGAAGAAACAAACTGAAAAAAAAAAAAAATCAGCAGAAACTCCTGGTGAACCCAAGTCTAACCCTACATAAAACATCTCTGTGCAATAACAGAATCCTGTGTCGGAATGTGAAGGTAGCAATGAATAACTGATATTAAAAAAAAAAAAAAAAAAAAGAGATCTATTGTACATCATGGTTACTGAGTTAAGACTATATATACTAGAAAAGTGTTCAGAGTTTACATGTTCTTATCACACACAGACACAAAAGTATAACACATATTAAATAGCCTGATTTGTCCATTCCACAATTTATACATTTTTAAAACATCATGTTGAATGTCATAAACATATGTAATTTTTACTTGTCAATTCAAAAAATAAAATGTATTAATAAATTCACTTTTTAAGAAAGTGTGCTAAGACATTGTTGCCTATAAGAGACATTCTATAATCACTTATAATCTACTTGGCTTAAACCAATTATAGTAACATCAATCTCTTGATGAGATTGAACATGTGACTTAATTCTGGCCAATAATACCTGAGTCAAAGTTGGCCAGATGTTGCCAATGTCTACTCACAAATAAAAATTAGGTGGAAAAATACATTGCTCTTCTTCAGCAGACATGGTTCTATCTTCTTTGGATTTTTGTTACTATTTTATAACCAAAGTAGGACATAACAACAATTTGAAAATATCATCTACCCTCTTAACTAGCTTGGAATTTGTTAGGTCAGAGGATAATTATCCTTAGTGTTTACATCATCTTTGATGTATGGAAATCATTCTATGGATACAGATTAGATAGCAGAGATAAGAAGATATATGTTAATCCCTACATACACATATGAATTGTTACAAGTGATGCTAACTAATAGCAGCTGACATTTATAAACTGTTCGTATGTGCCATACACTAAACATTTTCATGTAATAATTCACTTATTTTTCATAAGAACACTATGAGAGAGATATTACTATCAGAATTCTACAAAAAAGGAAACTAAAACACAGAAAGGTAAAGCAGCTTGCTCAAGGTCTTATAATTAGCAAATATTGAAGTCTGGATTAAAAACAAGGCAAAACAATCCCAGGACATGGATGAGCTTGTGATCATTAAAACTATACCATCTATCTAAAAACAAATTCTTCACAACTGTTACCAGTATATTAAAGAAAAAAAAAAAAAATGAAAGAGAAAAGGCAGAAGGAAAGAACAGAAAAAAATATCTAAATTCTTCTAATGTAACTTTCATTATGAATGAAAATACACTATGAATATACTATGATTAAATTTATAAAGTTTTGCTAATACTTTTACCTTAAATATTCTTTATATAATAGACTTTGCTGATGACGAAGTACTGCAAATTTTCTGTTATAGTCTTCAAGAGAGTCCTCTAAATTCTTCAACTTTTTTTCTTTAATTTCTAGTTCCTAAAAATTTGATTTAAAAATAAGATTTCAAAACATCATAATTCAAGGAGATAATACATATAAAAATGTACTATGGCTGAGCGCAGTAGCACAAGCCTGTAATCCCAGCGGCTCAGGAGGCTGAGGCAGGAGGATTGCGAGTTCAAAATCAGCCTCAGCAGAACAAGGCACTAAGCAACTCAGTGAGAAACTGTCTCTAAATAAAATACGAAATAGGACTGGGGAGGTGGCTCAGTGGTGGACAGCCCCTTAGTTTAATACCTGGTACCTGCCCCACCGCCCAAAAAAATAGTATGAAATGGGTAAAATTACTTTTATCAGTTATGGTGGTCACAGTAAGCATACAAATTATTTGAAAGAAAAGTTACCTTTAAATACACACTTTTATCAGATATACAGAATAGTTACAAACATTCACCTCTAACCACTCAGTGACATATCATTTTGTGAAAATATACTTTCATATCTCCACTCAAATTATCTATCCCCTCCAATCATTTCATTTTAAAAATAAATACATTGAGACTTCAAAAGATTACATAACTTATTCAACATCAAAAATACTCAGTGGCACTACACTTGAGATCCCTTTATTAGGGACATATGCCAGGCCTGGTGCCACATGCTTTCCAGATACTCAGATCCAACATTTGAAGTTGCATCTCTCTGATGTTCCATCGCTCTATAATTCCTTACAAATAAGAGTTCAAGTACTTGGTTTTTCACTTAGGATAGGTTTCTGCACATTACCAATTGTTATTTACTAATCTATCATAATGCATTTCATGCATCTTGTTGGAAAAAATAATCCTATCACAAATAAAAGGTCAATGCCATATGGCCATTATTTATTGATAATGTCCCTTTATTACAGAATAATAAGAGAAATCATAAAGAGTACTATAAAGCAAAAAGTACTATAAATTTAAAAGTAATGATATAATGAGTTATAATTAGGTGGAAAAATACATTGCTCTTCTTCAGCAGACATTGTTCTATCTTCTTTGGATTTTTGTTACTATTTTATAACCAAAGTAGGACATAACAATAATTTGAAAATATCATCTACCCTCTTAACTTAACCTCTTAACAGTAATTTTTCCACTTACTTTCATAAGAAAAATCCAGTTTTCTTAATTTTCAAAGAATTAACTCAATGGACATTTTCTCATAAAGCAGCCTCAAGAAAACAAACAAATAAACTTTTCTATTAAACCTATGTTTTTATGCTTAGTATTTTATTAAATAAAATTCTCACCTTTAAATTTGCTTTTGCTAATTGCTGCGAATAATTAACATTCTGATAAGTAGTGGAGACTGTCCCTACTTGACCTGGTTGACAAGCAAAAGTCTAATATTTAGGAAAAGACTATTTTTATATCAAATACAAAAACAAGCATTTGATAATTATAACTCAAGTGATCAATAATTTAATACAGGAATACAGTGGTACTTATAATCAAGACCATTTTCATTGATTTTGAACACATTTTTGCAAATATATTTGTAGTATGTGTGATATTATGGTTATTCAAACTTCAAATGAAATAATGAAAAGCATCTCTCATTAGGCCATTCATCATGCTCATGATACACACAGCAAAAGTGAGAAACAAACACAGGACAAGTACTAGAGCATGGTACCCTTTTTAACTTGCTATTGGATTTAAAAACTAACAATTTATACAGTAAAGGAAAGAATAAGGTTTTAAAAAAAATGTTGGAAAAAAAAAATTTTGGCTCAAAAACTTTTCTTGTGAATAACACAGAAAAGTAATCATGACACTAGAAAGGGGTTTATCAGACTTTATTCTCTTGAATTATTTCCCTAACCAGCAATAAATACAAGTACTCACCTTATTTACATGTCATTATTTCATACGAATGACACTCATCCAAATAAGATATGTGAATATGCTTCTTGTGAAGATTAATGGAATTAATTACTTTTATATAAACTATTCTAACATAATTCACAAATAATATATCTCAATGTTCTGAGAGCTCAAAGGAATACATGAAGACTAAATTAAGAAACATACTATCAATGATTTTTGTAATTCACATGTAAAATTTTCAGTACCTGAAGAAGATGTATTAAATATTCATTCTGACAATTAATGATATTGGCACTAGATGGTGCTATCCCTTCAGGTAAATCTACTCCTTTAAAAACAACATTTGATCCTTCTGATTGTCGTAGAAGATTGATTTCTTTCTCAAGATGATCTATCTGAAAACAAACAATTCAAAGATGAGACCCACATGTTTTACAGCCAAAGAAAGACAAATTGAAAATACTAAATTATACTTTATGGTTTCCCTACCGCATATTTTTTTAAAATAGGTACATGAATACCAGAACTGACAAAAAATGAATATAATCATGCTCTAATTTTATTTTAAAATGCCTAATTATAAGACAGAATTTTTGTGTTTTTCTATAAGGCAGTAATTTTTCCACTTACTTTCATAAGAAAAATCCAGTTTTCTTAATTTTCAAAGAATTAACTCAATGGACATTTTCTCATAAAGCAGCCTCAAGAAAACAAACAAATAAACTTTTCTATTAAACCTATGTTTTTATGCTTAGTATTTTATTAAATAAAATTCTCACCTTTAAATTTGCTTTTGCTAATTGCTGCGAATAATTTATAGCCTCCTTCCGAGATTCCTTGAGCTCCTGTCTTAATTCTTCATTTCTTCCAGTAAGCTGATCAACTTGGGCTTTCAAATGCAGACTGGCATCAAAGATTCCTTCTGCACTCTTTGATTCTATAGCCTGGTATATTTATATATTAGAAATATAAGAAAGAACAGTAAAATCATAGGAAACAAAAATTTACCTTTAAATAAAATTGACATTTAAACATTTTTCTATTCTGATTGCCATGAGTAGTAACAAAGTATGGTATTTCTATGTCTTATTTATGAATTTACATTTATAAAACTGCAGTTCAACTTACATTACCATGGTCATTATTTCATTTTAACATATAACAACATCTTGTTAATAGATTGGCAGACTAGAAAAATAACCAGAGGATTAAGATGACCAGAGTTCAAATATTAACCAGTCTCTTACCAGCTGGGCAAGTGATTTCATTTCCTTATCTCTAAAGTAGAAGAAATACTGCTTCTCCCACTTCACAGGATTTTTGTATAGTCAAAATGAAGTAATTTACATGTAAAAGATTTGAAACTACGCAGCATATGAATTAAAAGCATGAGCAAAGGGATGGAAAAACTTCTACATTCAGTTAAGGGAATTTTTCAGTGCTTCCTATCCACAGTTGGAGCATATGTGACAATGAAGGCCAAGTAGAATAACAAAATTATTAAATAATAACAATGAAAAAAGAAAAAGTAATATGTAAGATATTAAAATATTATCAGAGTAGCCTCATTGGCCCTAATGATCCAACAACGCATGCATACACACATACCACGTACTCATCTATATAATATAAACAAGTAACTTTGGACTTCAGAAAAACTATATGCAATAAGCTTTTCAATGCAAAACAAGCTTTCAGAACTGAAAACAGAGACAAATAAGATAAATTAAGTAAAATAATCTAATCTATTCTGGAGGGTGATGTGGTGTTTAGGCAGTTGATTTATAAAAGCAAGCTTTTACCCAAAGGAGATCAGAGTAAGCCATGCAAAGTAGTAAGTCATTAATTCAAAGGGAATATCAGGTAGATGGAAAGTAAAGGACAGTACTGCCTTGTTAGTCATCCTGCTACCATGCTATCTACATAAGCTTTTGGTAAAGTGAGGTTGAATTAGATGGTATGGGGTACTGAACAGTATCCTATATAATAGAGACTGAACTGAAGTGCATAAACCGGAATTAATGTGATCTAAAGAGTTATGAATTCTGGCTAGCCACTGTAATTCCAGCGGCTCCAGAAGCTGAGACAGGAGGATCAAGAGTTTTAAAGCTAGCCTTAGCAAGGACAAGGTGCTAAGCAACTCAGTGAGACACTGTCTCTAAATAAAATACAAAATAGGACTGGGGATGGACTCAGTGGTCTCATGCCCGTGAGTTCAATCTCTAGTTCCAAGAAGGAAAAAAAAAAAAGAGGAATTCTGAAGACCTCTAAAGGAAGTAGTAAATATTCCTAGGTGATCTGTGAATGTCAGAGCATATTAGAATCAGAAAAAAGTACAGCAATACAGAATAGAACTCTATCAAAGCAGAAGTCTGGGGAAGGTCCAGAGATTGTCGAGAGAAATAGAAGGTAAGATTTCCTGGGGCTATTCATTCTGTGTTTATTTGATCAATATGTAGAATTTCCCATGGAGAATGAAGCTTGATCTGGGATACAATATTAGTAATGGGTAGCATCATGGACAAAAGATGATCACACTCAAAAAAGCATTAAGAGTCATTTTAGATATTCATAATAACAGAAACAAAACAACGTCACCAACAGAGAAGTCAGAATTAGAAAAATATACAGGGAACCAACTAATTTGCATAAATTCTGTCAAATGACTTTCTAGCCTCAGGAAGTTTTTAACATAATCAATGTCACTCTTGCTCTCTGTTAACAATTACAATATTAGAAAGAATTCAACTATTGATTAATCATGGTTTTAAAAAGTAATTAAGTGAATAATAGTTTTCCTTGTAAATGAAGTAATTTTAGGAAACAATTTAATAAAGTATGCTACATATAAGTTCAGTTTATGTATTATATTCAAGTTTATGTAACAGACACTCATTAATACCATGCAATTCTAAAGTCTCCATACAGTAAATATAAATAAAATATTAATTAATGGCTAAAATTCTTCCTGTAGTCTACATAATATTATATTACACTTCCAGGTTTGTGGTATAATTTCCTAACAGATCTACATTCTTCCATAAAACAAATTAATTTAAAATGTTAAAAGAACATGAACAAAGTATTTTGGGACTAAACCCGAATCCTGGAAGAAAAGACTATCAAGAATTGAGTTTGCCATTTTTAAGAGTTTAATTTGAGGGCATGCTGCAGTTGCAGAGACCTATGATCTTTCTGGCCTTTAAGATCATAGGATAGCACTCAAATTCTCAGGAAATTAAAGAGAAAATCTCAGTGAGAAGAGTGCCAGCATAAAAGAACTCTAAATTCTTTGTTTAAAAAATAAATAAATAAATAAGGCTTCCATGGGCTGGGGTTGTGGCTCAGGGGTAGAACACCTGCCTGGCATGTGTGAGGCCCTGAGTTGAATCCTCAGCACTGTTAAAAGATCCATTAAAAACTAAAAAAAAAGCTTCCAGTCCTCAGACTGACTCCTGAACCATAAGAATGCTGATAAGCAAGAAAATGAGAATGAACTTAATGATAAATAACAACAATTAGTAATTGACAGAAGAAAAGATGAAATATTAGAGAGAAAAATGCACAGATCCTAAGGACAAATGAGAAGATATCAAAACACATATGTCACTGGAGTTCCAGAGAGAACAGCAGAAAAATAACTGAAGTAATGGTAGAAAAATCTTAAAATTGTGGTGAATAGATTCAAGACGTTGAATCCCAAACTAGATAAACACACAGCTCAGCACATTATATACAAACTGGTAAAAAAACAAAAAAGAATTATAAGCACATTATTATACACAGGGAAGCAATGATTCAAATGATCACAAATATTTAGAACTACAAAAGCAGTATAACATCATCTTTAAAGTGGGAGGCGAGCTGGTTGAAGACAGACGTTTGTATGAAAAATAACTTACATTTACTAGTCTTTCAAGACTGGGGATGATTAGAGATGTTTCTCTTCCTTTAATGTCAGGATCCTTCTGCATTTCCTTAATAGCTTGCAATATTTCCTTCATACCTTCTTCAAGTTGCTTATTTTCTTCAGCTAATTCTTTCACTGTGATTACAAATTTTTTCATTAAATGAAGAGATTTTCATAACTTATATTATTTTATATAGAGGACTAATATCTCACATATAGAAAAACCATTGGGAAAACACATACATAAATGTAAAAAAAATCAATTACAAATGCAACATGAATAACTTAGTGAAATGGCAGACCTATTTAAATAAAGTACTCATGATAAATATTTATTTCATAGATGAAAGACATAATCACAAGCATACTTTTGCTTTAACTTAAAATATACTTTATATTAAAAAATTTTCAGTTTTCTAACTTCACTTTTATTAGAGAACACAAGAAAAATTTGATATACATTTCCACAAAAAACTTAGAATTATCATTCTGACAATGAAAACAGCAAATCGACTTGATGAATGAGAGACTGAATTATATAGATTATAGAATTAATTAAAGCTAAAAAAAGATTAGAAATCAGAGAACATATAAAGTTCTTTTAAATCACAAATTTAGTATAGAAAAAACAGGTATAGAAAAATAAGAGATAACAGTAACTTACATTTATTCTGAAATTTATTTATTACAGTCTTACTTCTTTCTAAATCTCTTTCCTTTTCAATTAGTTCTCTTGAAAGAAATTCATTCTGACAAAGAGAATAAAATTGTCATTTTTTATGAAATATTATAATAGTCTATAGGTTTCACACCAAAAACAGACTATGGAGACACAACAATAGTCATCAAAAAGGCAAAATTAGATTTAAAGGACAAAATATATCTTCCTGCCACCTTCTCCCTCGCTCAATCCCCCACAGCAAAAGGCAAAGAAATATAAGGACACGTTTTGTCCTTACTACCACAATTATCTCTCTTGATGGTCTGTCTTTACACTACCTGTTCTGCTTCGCTTCTGTGATATTCAAGCACTATTTCTGCATTTTTACTCTGTGCTTTTTCGATCAACAATTCCTGGGCTATAACTTCATTAAAGAAACACTTAACATATTAGGCAAATCAACAAGTTCTTATAAAATGTATTGCATTTCTAATTGTTTTTAAAAACAGAATGTGTACAGATTAGTGTTAATGTGCAAACAAAAAATTTATTATAATTGTTATAGAACTTTGTTAGAAAAGTCATAAAAAGTGATCCCAGGAATATAACCTGAAGGAAACTCGCTTAAGATCTAAGAAATACTAGCTCTCTCCATAGCTGTTCTATAAGATTTTCAAGTGGATCTATTGACACAATTCTGCTTGTACTATAATAAGCGCAGGACCCAAAACATTAACTTCAAGCTTATTTTCAAAATCTCAGTCTGTAAGGGTATTTCACTTTTTCTTTTATCTTCTTTCAAAATGACATCAGCGGGCTTTATCTGGGTATGAATCTGTTCATTTCCTGATGTTGCTACTTGTCATTTATCCAGGTCAGGTATATCATCATTAATTTTTTGACAAAATATTACAGATTTTTGCCTAAGTGATAATTTCTACATGAAGTCTGAAGCTGTAGATACGGTATAAAAAGATGAATTGCTTTTTTCTATGAAACTAGTGCTTGATGGCTTCCTGATACTTTCTTCAGAAAGGCAGCATAAATAGTCATTTATTACTCCATTGCTCTCTGTACTAAATGTAATGACTAATGATTTCAGATTTCCTAAAGATTGTAAATATGTTGGTTTAAACATCTCTCTTATTGTAATAGTTTCCAGAATTGAATTATCTTTTCCTCAAACAGTTGAAGAACGTCTATGTAAAGAGAGTAAAGGATCCACTCCACTTTCTACTCTATGATGAATTTCAGATAACAATCTTGATAATGATCATATAGTTAGATTCTCCTCCTTATCATTCTGATCTGACTATGGAATACTGAATTCTGGTCTCCGATACAGCATCTCTATTTTATCTGAACTCTCAATCAGTATTCAAAGTAAATAATGTCTCATTAATCACCTTTGGATCAACAGATTATTTAAGAAAGTAAACATTTTTCTTTAGTTATTTCACAACTATAAAAGAACAGGTGTCCAAAATGAAAAAATAAGAAAAAAATGAAATGCTGATAACATTTTCTTTTATTTTCTCTGCCATAATACTTCATTGCTTACCTTTGATTGTGTTTCACTCATATTTTTGAGGCTTACAAAATTCAGTTTTCTTTCCCCTATGCTATCTCCTTGAGAAAGGTCTTCAGTTCGGTTCAGGTCCTCAATGGTTAATTCTACATAAAAGAATTAATAAATTAAAAATCAAAATAACTCTCCTACTATTTTAATGTTTTAATTCTTAAAAGCAGATTCGAGTTTTAACCTAAACAAAATGTAGACTAATTATTTTGAAAATCCTTGATCCATATGTAGTCAGAATAACCTGATCTAGTTCACTTTTAAAAAGCTATGAGAATTTTACTTTTTAATTTCTATCATTTTATTTTTCATTTTTTCTTATTGTTATTTATCCATTCTATACTAAAAGTACTAATAGATAAGTACAGTATTCAAAAACACATGTAAAAAGTACAGAAAAATCACAAATTATGAGTAAACTTTTATTATATTAGTATATTATAGTTTCATTTTCATAGAAAATTTATGATTACAGATACCAAAAAGCTAAAAAATCATAATGCTCTACTGTAATTCAGAGATGTGCTTGTGAACTTGGCCCAAATTAAAAAAAAAAAAAAAAAAAATCCCTTTTTGTGGTGCTCTTAACAAAAAATTATCTGTGGTCCTTTAACAAAAACTAGTAATAGCTATTATAAAATTGAACCAATTGTTATTTTTTCATCAAGTAAAATAAACAAACAAGAATGCTAATTTTTACATTCAATAAAACATTATTTTCACTTAGTACTGAATAATTTACAAAGAAGGTTTTCAATGCACAGTCCTGAATGAAAGAGAAACTATTAAGAGCAACATATTAACATGAATATTGCTAAGTATTATCATTATTAATCACAACATAGTGAGAATTACAGTAGAAATTAAGAGTATACAATTAAAACTTCCAAAACCATGATTTCTAAACTTTGGGTTTTGTTTGTTCTCTTGGTTTTGTTTTGCTTTGTTTTTGTTTGTCACCTGTTTCAGATTCAGGATTGAACCCAATTATACTTAGTTACCTCTCTGCAGGTAATTATGTTTATTTATTAAAACTGCAGGAGATCCACCATAATATAGCAAAAACATATTAAAAACACAGAAAATTTCAGATTCAAATGACTCATAATCCAAACATTCTTTTAAAGGTATTGAATAATTGAGGATACCTGAAATTGCACTTCTTTTTCCTCTTTCTTGAGCCATCTGACGAATTTTTTTTTTCAGATTGAGTCGTTCTTCCTCTAAACTTTCAATCTATAAAGTAGGAATTATTAGTTTTCTTTATTCAACCAAAAAAAAAAAAAAATCAATTAACCACCATACTTGCCTCTTTCAAAAGAATCTGGTTTTCAGCTCTGTACTGCTGCTGTTTTAAGCGTTTACTATTTCTAAATTCAGTTAAATCAATCATTGTCTTTGGTTCAAGACCTAAAACAGAAAACAGAGTTATTAAAAACTTAAAAACATTCAAATTAACTACAAAAACTTCATACACCATCAAGCAACTGGTTATAATTCATTTAGCTAGTATCAATGAAGAATGGATTACTTATTGTGCAAGAATTTTCCAGTTAATTGTGCCAAACCCTAGATAAAATTTTATTCCAATTATTATGGAAACACTAACAAAAACTCCATGTCAGGCTATCACAAAAATACTATACTGTTTTATTAAGAACAGAAGCTTTGAGATAAAATAGACTGTAGTTCAATTCCCACTTTTATAACTAAATCAAAGGGATAACACTGTATTTATTTATTTTTCTTGAACAGTCAGGAATGTATATAATAAAATTAACCTAAACATATTGCTTAGAGCAATATCTGGCACATAGTAGACATTATTAATACCAATATCAATTACATTATCATTATTAGTCTGTTCTTCCCAGTGCACTTGCCTGCTAATTTGCTATTACTAAGCAGCTAGGCTTTGAAAAACAGATGTTGTAATTGTCTAAAGTAATTATAAATCAAGACTTAAAGTCTTTTAAGGACAGAAAATCTAGTGTTTGAGACAGATTTATAGATTGTCAGAAGCATCTTTAGGAACTTCCAGATAACTGGTTATGAACTGATTGGTCAATTACTCACAAGTCCAATTTGAGGTCCTACCTTAATTCTAGATCTTAGATACTTTTCACAAATAAATAATCCAGATAAAATATTTAATTTTCTTTCCTCTACAGAAATTTTTTTACAATTGGTCATTTTAAATCTTAGAAAGCATTAACTAATATTTAGCAAATATAATGAAATCAGTTTTTAGAACTTCATTTTTATTTTAAAGAACCAACTTAAATTGAACTATCGGAATTTAATATCAAACTGGTAATATTAAGTAATGTGTTATTCACTCTAATCAAAACATAAGTTCTCAAAGTGAGATTTACAAATTGCTTGTTAAAGTCAACAGAACTCTTAAAATACTTAACTAAAGTAAAACTTAAGCAGCCTAAATTGTAAAAGTCAACCTCAAAGTTCTAAAAAAGTTTATAATGCCATTAGGAATTAATTTGAAACAAAGAGCATTGTGCAAACTAACTTGTCATTGGTCCCTTCTTTTTGGAGGAAAAAAAAGGTTTAACGTCTGTTATGTGGTATTAATGTTAAAAGACTTTCATTTTTTAAACAAGTATCTATTACTGAAGAAGTATCAGACTATATAAAAAGAGATTCCAGGACTGCTGACCCATTTCAATAGAAGCAGCTTCACTTCTATGTAAATGTTTTCACGGAAGTATTTATTTAGGGGAGAAAAGCATTCAACTACTTAAAAGTAATAGTTATAAACCAAAGTAAACAAAAAAGACTTGGAAATCATGGATGAGAAAACTACTTAAAAGATGACTTACCCACACGCTCTCTAAGCTCCTCATTTTCATCAAGGAAATCATTGATCTTCAACTCAAGTTTATTGATTTCCTTTGTCAATTCTTCAATCTCTCTATCTCTTATTTTAATTTGGTTTTTACAATTCTTTATTTCAACAACAGCATCTTCTAAACCATATACTCCCTGAAAAACACCCAACCTAATTTAAATATAACAAAGTTTATTTTAATAAATAAATAAAATTCATGAATTATTTAAAAATTATCTTTCATTAAGTCTCAGAGGAAATGTGTATATACCTACAACTTATATGATAGGCATATATGAGGTTTTTTCAAAGTTTAAATTTATTTTTTAACAGATAATAAAAACATAAAAATTATACATTAAGGATTTTTATGTACTTTTATAAACTGAATTTAATAATAATAATTATGGAATACAAAATGCTTAAAACTTCCCAGTACAACATCCTAATGGCAAACTGTTAGAATACTACATATAAAATTAATGAAAGTTAAAAGTGAATCAGCAAAACAAATAGAATATGTAACAAATTAAGTTGCCTAAGGTGGAATCATTTTAAAAATTATAAAAAGTACAAAGTAGACTGTTGACAAAGAAAACAAAACAAAACCATCATGTCACAAGTTTTGTCAAACCAGCCAGTGGTATCACATCTACATAGTGGCACAAAGAATACAGATAACAAACAATCTAATTTTGCAACTTCACCAAAGCTTATTATCTGGGCAAAATGTTTTGATTGAATGGTTTGAAAAAAAATTCTGACAAAATATAAATGCTCAAAAGATTGAATAGTTTAATATAAATTAATTAGAATAACGTTTATCAAAAGAGATTTATGGAACTTTTTAAAATGGTATGCAGTAAAGGGCACAAAAGAGTCTATAAGTGGTAAGAAATAATTCAAAGCTTCTTGACTGACAAGATAAATATACATACCGATTCATAATCTTTTAACCGTTTCAGAGTCTCAACTAATTCTTTATCCTTTTCCCTAGCATCAGCCTCAGCCAGTTCAGCTGTTCTCTCAGCCTCTTTAGTTTTCTCTTCTAAAATTTGTACCTTTGACTGAATTTTCATAAAATGATTCTGTTGAGAAAGGGATGAAGCACCTACAGGTAAAAACAAAAATCATGAAATTAACTGGGTTGACTATTTAGTCCTTTAAATCAGTTGTTCTAAATATATGGACAGAAGTGGTATAGCACTAAAAAGCTCTTTTAATGTTGCAATATATATTTGTAAACTTAGAGTTCTATTTTGGTTTGATTAATAAAATTAACTTAAAAAAGTAAAGTTCAGTTAAATCACCTGAAGGGATTAGGGCTAACAAAAGGCTGCAAAACAAGGCTTTACAGGATTGATCATTGTAACAGAGAATATTCATAATATTCAACTTCTCTTTTGACCATGTAATTTGAACTACAAATTTTTAGCTGCCACCTGACCATATGAAATGAAAACTAAATTTCCACACTCCAGCAGTCAGTTATGGTCATGTTGCTATAGAAAATACAAAGATCATGCATGAATTTTACAAAATATTTTTAAAGGAGAAATGTCAATCTTTTGTTTCTTTCCTCTATCCTGCTACCTGGCATATGGATATGAAAGTTAAAACTCAAAACACTATTCTTAGAACTTGAGATCAAAATCTCATGTTGAAATGGGCAGAGAAACAAGACAAAGAAGTCCCAGATGCCTGCTACCTGATATCTGTGTAGCTACCATACCAATCCTGAGCTGAACTACTTCATTTTTGTTTATATCATAGAGGAATAAGTTTCTATCTTGTTTAAATCATTGTTCCATGCTTTATTTTTCTATAATTTGCAGCTAAATTTAATCATAACTTAAGTAAAATAAAAGTCCTAAATCCATTCTTATATTAGCTTACTAAACTGTGGCTAAACCAACATATAATATACTTATCATTCTAAAATTTATCGACACAAATCATACTATGCCCATCATAATAAACTTTTACTAATACATTTATATTAGTCTTTTATTATGCACTGGGCTAGGATGGGAGATCACATAAGGTCTTTTAAGAAATGAGACCCAGTGAGACAGGCATGGTAGTACATGCCTACATCGTCGTACACTCAGGAAATTAAGGTAGGAGGATCGTAAGGTTCAAGACCAGTCTAAGCAAATTAGTGAGACCCTGTCTCAAACTAAAAAATAAAAAGAACTTGGGATATAACTTAGTAGTGAGGAGGAAAAAAACACACACACCTCTAGATTTCAATCCTCACTGCTAAAAAAACCTCTTTTTTAAGTAGGTAAATAAGAAAGAAACAAACAAGCAAATGGCTTCTGCTCTCTGGAGCTAACAGCCAACTGTGAAAGAGGCTGAGTTGTCCCCTAATATCTATTCTCCCTTTATTACACATAGCCATCACAATAAACACTACCTTTTCTCACCTATCCTTCAGCATGTGCTTTTTATCCCTTTCTCCTCTACTTCTATTTTGCTATTTGGATATGGACATGGGTAAAGCTGCCTTCTAGACAGAACAAAAGATAAGCCCCTGGACTGCCTGATTCTAGATGACAACACAAGTGAGAATCTCCTGTCTTGACTTTGCCACTATTCTTCTAATCTGTGTTAAGAGCTAAAGTTAATCCTAACCAATGAAAGAAGTCATCATGGTTCACAGGTTAGGTTTAATATATAAAGCACAATCTAGTATATAGATCTTCTGCACTCTTTAGGAATAATATGACTATAGACTGCAAATTCATTAGATTTCTTTCAATTTATTTGATAGCAGAAATCAACTGCAACTTTTTCTCCTGGTGACTAACATGCAAAATTCATAATATCAGTCATTTGTTTAAAGCAGTTAAACACACTGTATTCTAAATATAAATACAATACAAATACACACATACATATCACATTTCCCAAGTCTTCATTCTTCCAAATGCTTTTCTCTCTCCTCATACTTGTACTATACATACTCCCCTATTATTTTTGGCTGAGAACCTTGCTTTCTTATTCACTGAGAAAAAAGAAGCAATCAGTAGGAAATTTCTACAAGTTCCCACCATCAGGATATCTACCTATCCTCCTCCATCTATATCTATATACACTACCTTTCTTCCTCAATTTATTAATTAACTCTCTGTGTTCCTAGTTAAGGCCAACTTCTTCCCTGACTATATCCTTCACATGACTTTCTCAAGAATTTTGCTCCAGAAGTTCTCTCCCTGTTCTGCTTCATCTATTGTTTCTTTTTGAATGGAGCATTACTATTAATCCTAAAGCATGAGTTAATTCTTCCATGTTAAAATAACTTTCTTAATCTTTCTTTCCCCTCAGGCTAACACCTATTTTCCCCGTTTCCTTTCTGGGAACAATCCTGAAAAAAAAAAAGAGTTCTTACATTTCTTCTCAACATTTCTTCTCTTGAACTAAAAATAGCTATTACTAAGTCTGATGCTCACTTTTAGGGCTTATCTTGACCTACTGAATGCTGACCTCTGAATGTAGCTTATTCTTCCTTGACATTCATGTCATTTTCATGACCCTCCAAGCTCCTGGTATGTCTCCCATCTCTGAACCTTCCTTTTCAGTCCCCTTTGTTCATTCCTTTTCCGTAGCCTCTAAAGTAGAAGTATTCGAGGTCTCAATCTTTAGATTTTGTTTCTGAACCTATAATCATTCCCTTGATGATCTTAGGTAGATGATCTTTATGACCTCGAATACCATTTTTAGGGAGATGGTACTCAAATTTATATCTTTAACCTAGTTTGCTCTTCTGAACCTCAGACTTTTTTCTATATATTTACCTACTTAATGCCTTCACGTGGATGTCTAATAAATACCCAACTTAACACGTCTAAAACTAAGTATCTAACCATCTCTAAACCTGATCCTCCCACAAATCTCCCCAAAGTTCAAATTAAAAGCCCTGATAACTTCTTCTCATATCCTCTATCTGCTGGGTCAGCAAATTCCATTTCTATCATTTTCAAAATAAATCTACACTGAGTAAATCTAATAACCTTACTGCTACCATCATTCTCCAATCCACTATCACCTATCTCCGGATTGTTTCAATAGTCTTATAACAAGTCTCCTCTTCTGTCCTTACCATTTCCAGTTATTGCAGACATAGCCTAAGTCAAATTATATCATTCCTTACTCTTATCCTCAGAAACTGTGGTGCCCCATTTCACTTAAAATAAAAGTCAAAGTCCATACACTGAACTATAAGGACCCACTATATAGCCTCTAGCAAATTCTTATCTTATTTCCTATCATTATCCAACTGCTTGCTCTTCAGCCACCAGGGCTTCTTTGCTGAACAAACATGCTTGTTACATATACTCTTGATTCAATGGCTTTGAACTTGTTCCCATGGCTTACAGCCAACTTACAAACTAATTATTTCCCATCCATATCTGTTTATCTTCAGTAATTATAATAAATATGTTCCTCAATTTATCATGACCAATCTGTAGTATTCTCTGGTATACCTACAGTATGCAGTGCTATGGAAAAATAATAGCACTAATGTTGTGAGGGCTATGTTAAGAGGATTTGATGTATTAGGTGGTATGACTTAGTGTAAGGAAAGTATGGAAAGACGTTAATTTGGGGAAGATTATTTCAAATGCTAACATGTCAAATTACTTCTAAAAACTATCTGCAATGTTGTTACATTAATCAAATTTTGTTTAATTATAAAAAAGATAAAAAATAAAAATAAAGCAATCAATTACACTTCCGTCTTCATTTTTACAACACCAATCTAGTAACAGACATAATTTTCATCAGAGATAAATTACAGAAAAGTATCCATCATTCACAAATTTAAGCAGTGGTAATATGCACAATAATGTCCTGTATAATTTTTTGAAAATGATAAAATTCAAAAGGAGGACATGTAATACTGTATTTATTGATATGATACAATTGTATTTCAATAAAAGTCAGCTACTAAAACATTATAGATGAAATAACTTCACCTGTAAAATATTGAATTACCTTTGTTTCTTTGAAGCTCATTTCTCAAATCTTCAATTATAAAAGTATTTTTCTCCATTTCTTTTGTATATTGTTCTACTTGTTCAGTGAGCATCTTAATTTGACTATCTCGGTCCTGTATACCCTATAAAATATTTTAAAATATTATGCATCCCTTCATGAATATTAATATACATCTTAAAGGTAAGGAGAATGGTAGGTTTTATTTTTTTCAAAAAGACTACAAAATATATTTTCTCTTGGATAAAACTATGCTTTCAATATTCTGTATACCTTAGCTGCCCTACATAATGTTACCTACACAGGTATCACTCTAATAAAGAAGAAAACAGTGGCTAACACTCTAACAAATAGAAATTCCAAACTCTCTAACATCTGTGGCTCTTTATAACTCATTATGTGTTACTTACTCAATAGCCCTCCAAGAACACCATTTTACCATTTTGTGTATTTTTTTTTTTTTACTGTGCTTTTCTCTTTCACTCAATTTCTATTCCTGTATTACTTCATTAATAAATACTGTCCTCTATACTTATTCTTAGCCTTTAAATACTTCTCAAATTTCATTCTTTCTTTTGGACTGACTAAAAAGTTAACATATATAATGAAAGTGTGCTTTTTTTCCATGTAAGTTTTTATTAAAATTTTATTAAAACAGTTTTATTAAAAATAAAATCTTTAGGTAGCTCATTAAAGTTATTACCACACTTTGAGTTCATTTCACATTGTAATAGGGTATATCAGGACTAAAATATTATATAATAAATCTTAATAACAGAGTAGTAAAATATTTTTTAAAAGTTTTGAATAGTTTCTCTTTAATTCCTGACTAAAACAATGGCTATATTATCTACATCAACATAGAAAAATAAACAAAATGATTCTAACTTTAACCCTTACTCTAATTTTTTTCTTGAGCTGAAACAAGAAATTACAAGACTTTATCATACATCTAGCAGTGGAAGTCACTAAATTAGACACAGGTGATAAAATAAACAAACGTTCACACTTTTAACTTTGATAAAAGGGATTAACAAATGAAAATCTGAGAAGGTTTTACCTGTTGTAGAGCCATAATATTACTTTTATCAGCATCAAGCTGGGCATTTTTAAGTTTTTCCTTCAGATTATGTAACATTTGCTGATATTCAATTATTTCATCATCTTTAGAAGACAATATTAACTAGAAATAAACAAAATATCTGTGACACAAAAGACAAACTATTCCTCACTTACGGTTAACACCATTAGCACATTTAAAAAAACATAGGAAATACAAATCTTTGAACAAGAAAGTATGACCTTAATTCTCTTTAATGTGAAGTTGAAATAAAAAATGATTCAAAAATGCACACTGTAATTTTTACATTTTCAGAATTCAAATTTTAAAAACTCAACTCATAATTCCTTCCTAAATCAGAACTTATATGTTCTTCCACATTATTACATAAGTTTTATACAACTTATCTATGAAATGAGCATTAAAATGCCACTGAGAAGAATAAAGTATCATAAAAGCAGTTTTTTTTCTTAGAGGGATTGAATATCATAAAAATGTTTACGCTAAATCAATCTATACCTTTTATACATACCCAATAAAAAAGTAAGATTTTTTAAAAGAACTGAACAAGCTACTTCTAAATTTCATGTAAAAGTTGTTCATAAAAGTCTAAAAACAAAAAACCAATGAGAACAGCATTTACTTATACATGAAATAATTAAACAATAATTTTAGATAACAGGTGAAATTAATTTCATAAAAGAGAGTCCAAACAAATCTAAAATTCAACAGGAGTTTTTGTATGGTAAAAAATGGAACTATATTTCAGTATGAAATGAAATATTCAAAAAATGATGTTTCAGTAATAGGTCTGTGGAATCCATATTACAATCTTTATACCAAAATGAATTATATATGCTTTAAAGACTTAAATTCGAACAAGGAAACCAAAAGACACTAGGAAAAAAAAGAAAAGAAATGAGAAAACAAGTACTTAGAAGCCTTTCTAATTATGACACAAAGGTCAAAAACCATTAGAAAAATCATAAATTTAACTAATTAATATTCAAAGAAATACCATTTCATTGAATAATTGTCACCACCTCAATAACATACTTGAGTAGTTTGTATATTCTAATCTTGCACCAAAGAAAGTTTAGTAATAAATTATTTCTAAGTAATACCAGCACATTTTTTGAAAGAAGCTTCACATATTGTTGCATCCCATTTTTTTTTTTACAAAAATAATTTGGCATAAAGTCTGTGAAAATTATGCAGCAAAATATTAAAAAAAATACTTCATATTAAAAAAAATACTTAAGCCAATACATAAGCAACAAACTGGAGAAATATACCAGCAACAAATATCACAATTACATATGGCAATTTATTTTACCAACCATACTTGTATATTTAAAAAATAAAATACATACAAGGATATTTATTAAAACACTGTTATTAACAGTAAAAATTGGAAACCACTTAAATGTTACACAAAAAGGAATCAATTATAAATACACATACGACAAAGAAAATTTAAACAGCCATTAAAAACAACAAAGCAATACTAAATATACTGAGATAAAATAATTATTTAAAGATGTAAGTCAAAAAATTATGTTACACATATTATCATATGATTTCCCCACCAAAAAATTTAATTTTGTAAAAAAACAAACTAGTTTTTCCAAGAATTGGTCAATTATAGCTCACAGATAAAATCTGATACGCCACTTGTTTTTGTAAAAAAGGCTTCACTGGAAAACAGTCTTATTCATTGATTTGTGTATTGTCTATGGTGGTTTTCACATGTTAACAGCAGTGTTCAGTTACAAACAGACTAGATGGACTTAAATATTTACTCTCTAGACCCTTACATAAAATTTAGTGACCCCTGATTGATTTTTCAGGCCTCACTTCCATTGCCACTGTTTTCATTTAAAATACTTAATTATATGAGTTTCCTAGATGATAACCAATTCCCATTGCCAACAACATTTACATGATCCCTATTAAAAGCAATGACTCAAGAAGAGAGTTTTTAAAATAAGAATTACTCATTCAGCCATCTCATGTTTTTCAAATATATAACTATAAAAAATCCAGCTTCTGACATGGAAAGGCTGTGGAATTGGTTGAGATTGGAGGGTGGTAAGGAGAAAGAGGTGAATTTTGAAAAGGCTTCCCATGTGATTCTGATAGATCTCTTCTCCTACTCTTAATCCCACTGATTAACCCTGACTTGAAAGCACTCACTCAATAACAAATAAGCTAGAAGACTACAAAGCTTTTCTGAGACTTATAACACCATCAATTAAAAAATAAATAAGTAAAAAACTTGAAAATTTTATTAACTTATAAGTCCTTTATACAAAAATAAAACTTAAATTTAAAACCTAAAATAGAAAATGAAAATGCTATTATATAAGTTGAGAAAAGCACCTTCCATTCTTCTACTTTTGCATTGACAGCTACCATGATTGGATCATCTTCTTCATTTTTTGCTTTCAGAAGATCTGTAAGTTCCTTCACCTAAAAGGTAACAATTATTTCAAGAAATGGTACTAATTGTTGTGACATAAATATATTTATTACATATGAATATTTATATATACTCAGATGTACCACATTACATAAGCTATTACTAGAGTAGCCCGTAACATATGATGGTTTCTGTATCTTTATACAGGTTGAGCAATACTAATCCAAAATTCTGAAATTTAAAAGGCTCCAAAATTATACACTTTTTGGCAATGATGGAATGCCACAACTGGAAAATTCATGCTGAACCTCATGTGATATATGTCAATTGAAAGGCAAGTACACTAAAAATATTGCCTAACATTTTTGGGGTATGAAACATAAATAAACTTAATATTTATATGTGGATCTTGTCTCCAAGGTTTCTCTTTACACATATACATATATTTCAAAATCTGAAAAAATTCAAAATCTGAAACACTTCTGTTAACAACCATTTCAGATAAGGAATACTCAACCTATAGTTGCACAATTTTCTTTAATTACTAGAGAATTGTATTTTTTAAACATTATTCTACTTTTTAAATAAGTTTATGCCCATATAAATAGTAAACAATGTATTGATTTCTAATACATTTATATATATTTATATTATATTCATTTTAAGATCTAAAGCTAAATGATATAACTTTCAAAAGTTATCAAGGGAAAATTACCTATTAAGGTCTAAAATGCATAAACAGGACTTCCATTTATATGTTTATTAAAATGTCACTTACATATTCCTAGATGGCAAGAATTACAAGATGTTTGTGAGGGAAATTCAAAACACATATGGACAAGAATATCATGAGGACAACATATTACAATATTAAGAAGAGAGACAAAATTCACATCCTAGAAAGTTAAAGTGCTTCCAATAAACAGTAATGAAACAACATGAAGTTTTAAATAAACTATCTTGACAATAATTCTTACTTGAAGTCTATAATGATCATTTTCTTTTTTTAACTGGTCCATTATATTATCAGTCTGATGAACAATAGCTTTCATTCTGTTATATTCATCGGTCATCTTTTCCATTTCCTGTACAGACTCTTCTAGGTTTTTTCTCATTTCTTGATTCTGAACTTCAATTTTCTCATTAGCTTCTGTTAAAGTCTAAAAAAGTTTATGATTTTATTATGAGTTTATGATTATGATTTTATTTTTATTTTTTGGCAGTACTGGGGATCGAACCTAGGATCTTACACATGCTGAGTAAGTGCTCTACCACTGAGCTAAACCCCCTGCCCTAAGAGACACTATAATTTTCAAAAAAGTTTTAAATAAAGTCAAACTTAATCTAAGTTAAAATTAAATGGAGACATTAATAACGCACTGCACAAAAGAAAATTGTTTATGTACCTTTAGGATAAATTGACATTAATCAATTAAATTACATTAAACATCAAGAATATTGTACACAGGATTTCAATTGTTCCC